>NW_027509202.1:185000-245000 GCF_051911475.1 Siphateles boraxobius | reverse complement strand
ATGAGCAGAATAAGAGCAGAATAAGAGCAGAAGACGAGCAGAAGGACAGAAGATGAGCAGAATAAGAGCAGAATAAGAGCAGAAGACGAGCAGAAGACGAGCTGAAGGACAGAAGATGAGCAGAATAAGAGCAGAAGACGAGCAGAAGACGAGCAGAAGACGAGCTGAAGGACAGAAGATGAGCAGAATAAGAGCAGAAGACGAGCAGAAGATGAGCAGAATATGAGCAGAATAAGAGCAGAAGACGAGCTGAAGGACAGAAGATGAGCAGAATAAGAGCAGAAGACGAGCAGAAGACGAGCTGAAGGACAGAAGATGAGCAGAATATGAGCAGAATAAGAGCAGAAGACGAGCTGAAGGACAGAAGATGAGCAGAATATGAGCAGAATAAGAGCAGAAGACGAGCAGAAGGACAGAAGATGAGCAGAATAAGAGCAGAATAAGAGCAGAAGACGAGCAGAAGACGAGCTGAAGGACAGAAGATGAGCAGAAGATGAGCAGAATAAGAGCAGAAGACGAGCAGCAGACGAGCAGAAGACGAGCAGAAGACGAGCAGAATATGAGCAGAATAAGAGCAGAAGACGAGCAGCAGACGAGCAGAAGACGAGCAGAATATGAGCAGAATAAGAGCAGAAGACGAGCAGAAGGACAGAAGATGAGCAGAATAAGAGCAGAATAAGAGCAGAAGACGAGCAGAAGACGAGCTTAAGGACAGAAGATGAGCAGAATAAGAGCAGAATAAGAGCAGAAGACGAGCAGAAGACGAGCAGAAGACGAGCTTCAAAAGAGCAGCGTTTATTTGAAATAGAATCTTTTGTAACATTATAAATGTCTTTACTGTCACTTTTGATCAATTTAATGTGTCTTTGTTGAATAAAAGTATTAATTTTTGAAAAATCATACTTACCCTTAACTTTTGAATGTTAATGCATCATTGTTTCCACAAAAATATGAAAATGTTTTCAACATTGATAATAATCATAAATGTTTCTTGAGCATCAAA
Organism: Siphateles boraxobius; assembly: GCF_051911475.1. Lineage (NCBI taxonomy): Eukaryota > Metazoa > Chordata > Actinopteri > Cypriniformes > Leuciscidae > Siphateles > Siphateles boraxobius. The sequence continues at coordinate 243,997 of NW_027509202.1, read as the reverse complement.
TCATCCTATTATAGTGATTTCTGAAGGATCATGTGACACTGAAGACTGGAGTAATGATGCTGAAAATTCAGCTTTGATCACAGGAATAAATTACACTTTACTATATATTCACATAGAAAACAGCTGATTTACATTATAATAATATTTCACAATTTTACTGTATTTTAGATCAAATAAACACAGCCCAGGTGAGCAGAAGAGGCGTATAAAACACAGAACAATGGTGTTTAATGCTGTAACCGTGTTTTTCTGGGAGCCTCGTCGCTCTGAGGCGCTGATCGTCCCGCAGCGAGAGCGAGGTCAACATCAGGTGCACCGGACACCCTAATTACAACCCAAACACATGCGGCGCAGGTCCTGGGGTCAGAGGTCAGGGGTCAAGCGTGGGGGAGGGGAAGTGCATGTGAAACACCATTCAGTTCCTGTGTAATCCGTGCGATTCAACACACATGAAGCCTGAACACACACCAGTACCTGCAACATGTGGAATGAAGCGTGTATTCAGCTATGCACAAGCATGATTAACATTCATGATGCGCACCAGAAAACGTTAAATGGAGTTTTCTCCATTTCTGGTAAGATAGCAATCATGATTAGCGCAGCGGGATATAACGTTTTAGTATCGATATCACGAATCCATGCACACATAGGGATCTTAGTTGATCGGCTTCGGTTCGGAACGCATGTGATTCGCGGATTAATTGCAAAGTTTACTCATCATGGAGTGAAAGTTTATCAGTTGCATGTGTTTTTAAGTCCTGTCAGTTTAAACAGAGCCTTGGATCTGTGTGTTTGTCTATGATAGCAGCCTAATATACAGATGTGTGTTAATCAACCCAGAAAAGAGGAAGAGAACATCACTTTTATAGCTTTAACAGATCAGTGGTGAGGAGCGCACAGCGTGTCCAGGTGCCACACAGTTACGTGCACTCCTGCGTATATTTATATATTTGTAGAACATTAACAGAAAAGCATTAATAACTGAAAGCTTACATTCAATCATCACATCGCAATATGCATACCATTCCCAACAGTGAGTGAGTTACAGACAAAGTAAAGAAGAAGAAAAAAGAGATAAAGGAAAGCGTTTTCAAATTATAAACACAAGATCCTCCAATAAGGAGTATAAATATACACATCTCTCTCAATGTCTCCAAATATACTAGAAATTCTTCCTTAAAAAACAATAATCGTGGAGGAATTTGGAAAAATGTTCATTTGTGTATGTAAAATTTCAGCAAAGGCAACAAATTATTTATAACATAAAACGCCTTTTTATCCTTAATTCACAAACGACAGTCTCAGCCTTACAGGAACTCTTTATACCCATCTACACTGGATAAACAAGTCTCTATCTCGAACTTGCAAATTTGACAAAAATTTGACAGAATTTTTTTAATTAATTGATTAATATTACGATAATTTATAATATGAAAAAAATAATTCAGAACTAAAGAAAAAAATCTGAAAACAAAATCTGAATATAAAACATTAAATCTAATTACTTTTTTTTTTAAAGTGCGCCTTTTTACATTAAGGCTTAACGTGAAACGAAAGGAATGAAACGCATTTTATTATCAGTGTGTAATTCCTCCTGACTCCCGCTCGCTCCCTTCGGCTTCGTTTTTAACACAGAAACAGGTCTTTCTCTGGTTCAACAACTTTACCTGTTTACCTCTCCTGTAAAACAGAGCCGCTAAATTACTCATCGGTCCTCTGGAGGCGGACGAGCCCAAACAAAGCAGAGTTTTTCACTCCGAGTCTAAAAATAAGCCCATGCTAAAGGTTTCCAGCGGCTCGTAGCCCCGCGGCCCTTAACCTTTCCCAAAGTTGTAGATGAAATGTCAGCCGGAGACCCTCAGGTATAAGTTAGCCGGATAACCAGACAGCAGCACCATATGAATCACTGTCATTCTAAATGTAGAATCAGCATTTCTGGACTCGTCCTATCCGGAAACATGAAGCCCAGGCAGAGCCGCTCCAGGAGCTTCGCTATTGATTTTTCTCCCAAACAAAGAGACTTTCGCGAATACATGATACATCATAATCTTGTAATTTGTACCTTTGTGTCAAGCGGGGAAACGCAACAACGACGTGGATCTGTGTGTACACACGTGTGGCGGATTGAGGGACCGATTCAAACGTCAGACTTCAGGAGAGAAGCTTTCCTGCAACGTTTCCGTAAACGTGATTGTGACTGTAAACTGTAGAATTGATCTTTGTCTCATGCATGCAATTTCACTCGCATTAATATTTCATTTCTTTAAGGCAAGTGAACAGGGTTTGATAACTGATAAACTGATAATTCAACAGGTCATTATTCACAAGTTTTCAGAAAAGCACTGTTTAAATATGCAAATTAGGCATTATCTAATTAAATATGCAGTAATTTGCATATATTTCCATAACAGAGATCTGAACATTGGATAAAGCAGGTTTAAAATTCTAGTTTGATTTTGTCGACACACTCTAAAAAACACTGGGTTAACAACAACCCAATATAGGTTAAATACAGGACAGAACACCTGTTTGGTTAATTTAACCCAGCATACTGGACTGATTAATTTTTACTACAGTACTAACTTTTTCTTTTCTTTTTTACTTCAGTTAATACATTAATAAATGTTTACGGATTAACTTAAATCCTCTAACCTTTTTAAAAACTACTCCACACCACCACTGGTTTGCATGATAATTCATTATGTTGATCATATTTTACTGTAGAGCATATTTTAATTTTTAATTCATTATATTTTATAATTCAAGTGTTACACAAAAACTACCCAAACATTGGGTTGTTACGTCTGACCCAGGAGCTGGGTAACATAAAAACTACCCAAACACTGAGAAAGTAACCCAAAAAATGAACCCAAAAGGCTCAACCCAGGATTTGGGAAGAAAAAATAACCCAAGATTTTGCATATTAGTTTTTACAGATTTTTCTTTTTATCACTCCATAATTCAGAAATAACTGTCAAAAAAGTATTTTCACCATGTTTTTAGGAGTAAAATGTTGCATAAATCATGTGAATGATACATGAACAAAACTTTACAATATAGAAATGAATAAAACTGTAAAGTTTGGTGTGTGTGAAACTGCTGAAGATGTTTCTGACTCAAACTCACCGACTTTAAAGATTGAAATCTACATTAAAAGTGCAATAAAATAAACACTCAAAAGTTTGTTCTGGAATGACAGTTTTAGTCAGAATGAAGACGAGTTATGGAAGCGCAAAACCGGCCAGTGCAACGATTACTCACATCCAAAATAAAACTTTGTGTTTACATAATAAAACTATGTGTGTGTGTGTGTGTGTGTGTGTGTGTGTGTGTGTGTTGTGTATAATTATTTTGTACATTTAAATATATTTAAGAAAAAGTTGCATGTATACTATATATATATATATTTATACATAATTGATATTATATATAAATATTTTATATATAAATAACACATTTTTCAAATATATACATGCATGTGTGTGTTTATATGTACAACATAACTATACACAGCACACACACACACATATTATGTAAACACAAATTTTGGATGTGATTAATCATTACACAGCACTAAAAGATAATCAACCCTATAATAATGACTGGCTGATTATAGATTAATATTATAATCATATTAATATTAATAATAACCCGTAATTATCCCACACAACCGTTGATTCATTTTCTATAACTCCAGATTGAAAACATCAGTTCATTTCCCCAAACTGTTGGAGTTACTTTGTAACTTTCACATTTATTATAAAGTAATTTTTAAACATCAACGGAACACAATGTAGCAGCGCTGATCAAGTAATGAGGGCTTGAGGGTTTATTAATGTTCAATAACTGTCAGACAGTCATGTGACGCTTCGGTCTGGTTTCTCTCTTTGTTTCTCCCAGAATCCCCGGCGCTCGTGCCACGCTGCATCACACCCAGTTTGCCTCCCTGTTCCCGGACAGTCTGAAACACTTTTCCTGATCTCGTTCATCTTGATGGATTGTCAATATATGGATCGTCCTGCTCTCTAATTCAGTGAAAAAATCTAGTTTTCCATTAGTCTCTGCCTTTCTAATTTTCACTGCTGCTTTGCCACGTGTAATTATTAAAGGCAGATTCAAGAAAGCAATTACTGAACTCGGGTTTGTATCTTTGAAATCTTAATAAGCTGAAGAAGTTGTGCTGGGAGAGCAGATATACAGCTCTCGGCTGTGGGATTTTCTTTGAGACTCGCGCTGTTATATAATAACACGAATCAAAGCGGCTGAATAAAACTAAATATAATACTGCTTTCCTTGCTTCACAATGTGAAGAGCTACTTTAAATTATGACCCTCCCCAATGATAATAATCAATATCTGTTTAGCGTGTGCGAGCTCTGTTGTGTCACAATTGTCATTTAACGGTGCTGAGGATCATTGATCATATTATATATAAAAGTACTATTAATAAATGAGCAAAACTTGGCCACTCAATATTTAATATTCAATTATTTACAAGTATTGGCAAATAAAATAATATATGAATAGCAAATAAATAAATATAGCCTTGCAGTATAAAGATATTTCTCCAAACACACACACACACACACACACACACACACACACACACTTATTGCAATCACTTGTACATCAATGGCAAGTTTTATATCGCTAACAGTTCTTCTCTCGTCTGCCACATGTCCAGTTAGGCTAAACAACCGATTCCGATCACCAGCCGCTCAATCGGTGCATCTCTAGCCTCCATAGAATACAGCCTGAATATAATTACTTCCAGAAATTATTTTTGGGGGTGCTATCGGGTAGGGCTGGGTAAAAATATCGATTCATCAATGCATACAAATTATTTTTTTCTCAATTCAATATCGATTCCTCAAATCCTGTGAATCGATTCAGCCCTCCGGCCAGTGGCGGCGCTGTGGGCAACACTCTAGTGAGAGCGTTCAGCGTTGTACAAGCTTTTACTGTCTATGTGTACAAGACGCGCTTTACCGAAACAACAAGATGACGGACAGCAGCTGCACTCCGATCAAGCCTGCACCGCCAACCAGGGACGACGTTAGGCCTACTTTAGGGGGGCTGAAGCTACCCCGACATGTTCCTAAGCCCCCCTAAATGATAATAAGAACAACAATAAGTCTCCGGGAGTCTCCTGCATATTGATAGCGGCTCCCTGATGTCCACAAATTAGTTCAAACCACGTAGCGCGCGCGCGTGTGTGTGTGTGTGCGCGCGCGCGCGTGTGTGTGTGTGCGCGTGTGCCTCACGTAGCCCATTTTTTTATGAGTATGCACATTTTGTGTTTCTGTTTACATTCTTTTATAACTTGAATGTATAGGAAGAAAGAAATATACTTTCTATTACAGTTACACGCACTCTAGAGGTGTGTTAATAAAGCACGTTTGTTACAGTTGTGGTTTGTATTCAACACATGTACAATATTGTACAGTTTGTTCTGCTAAATAAACCATGACAGGAAACATGCTGGGGTCAATTTGTTCTTAAACATTGGTAATACTGCACACATTATTTAAAAATATACTCAGGTACTTAATTACATGTGTATTTACTAATTATTGAATCGATATCGAAGCTAATAAATCAATATCGAATCGAAGCCTCAAGAATCGAAATCGAATCAAATTGTGAAATTCCTAACAATACCCAGCCCTACTTCTAGCCCCTCACTAGCGCCGCCCATGTGTGTCATTGAGGATGTCAATAAAGGTGTTTGCAGAACAGGTCAAAGGTTAACAAACGCATCATGTACTACAATATAATGCGTTGTAATATTATTGAATAATTTGTGTTTAATGAAAACACAACCTGTAATCCAATGTCATGAAAGACAAAGAAAAATGTTAAAATCCAGCTTTTAATGTTGTTTATATGTCTATGTGGTGTTATTAATCTGCTTTAACACAAAGCATGTGTAAATTCATAAGTCGACAGCATTGCTGAGTATTTTCTCCTTAAAACTGCAGTGAACCAAAGACAGTCTCAAAAACACGCTTTGAAATCGCTGGTGTTTCTGACGTCACAAACTACCTTGTAACCAATCAGATCAACGTGTGATCGTCAACCAGTGGATCTCTGAGTGAGTGAGTGAGTGGAGGCGGGGCTCATTTGCATATTCAAAGCACCGCGCATACTAAATGAGGCAAGAGTTACATTCAAGATATTTTAAGCCATGAAGACATTTTTTTCAAGGAAAACACACTTAAATATGTCATTTTGGTAATCAAAGATGAATTTTGTGAGATACAATTATTGACCACAGGGGGACTAGGCCTATAAATTCATGAAATTAATTAAAAATCTAAAAAAAACTATTTTAAAATAAGTTGGAAAAGAGTCATTTTCGTTTTTTTTATTGATATTTCGGTCATTTTGTAGAATACTTAGAAAAGGTTCAGTGGATGATGCACTTAACTAAACAAAAAGAAGAAGTCTGGAATGTTGCAGCTTTAATTACGTAGTGGTTATTAAATAACTGGATGACAAAATAACCTTTTAAACCTCACACACTAGCTGGTTGCCTACATAGTGCGTAAAACGTCATTCGGGACACAGCTTGAGTTTGTGAGCTGGAAAAAACGTTAAAATATGTACTTGGCTGATCAAAGATGTTGCTTTAAGAGATAAAATCATTGACTAAAGGGGGACTTTAATATTAGACCCAAATAGAATAGTATCAGTATACAACTTAATTATATCCGCTTAGATGTTCATGCTGAAATGATAAAACATGAATGCAAACCTATAATCTGTGAATGTATTCGTCCGCCTCATGAAATAACAGCATCGAACCGTCATCTGTTCTATTGCTGACAGGTTTTCTCTGTTCGTAACGTAGCAAAGGGAAACTGTCAGGCTAGTTTCTGACACGCATTTACATTCTCCAATGACAAGTGACACCAGCAAAAGGCCACAGAAAACTGCTTATTGATCAGCGTAAAACTATTCAACGGAGCAGATGAGGTTATAGCCAAAAGAGGTTATAACTCCATTACATCGCGCGGTGTGTTTCTGTGCCGCTAAAGACCTGCTGATTGGCTGGTAAAGATGTTGATGGGTCTCATCGTGGCTATTAACTTCTCACTGCGGTCATTCATAATCTCTTGCATACTAAACGCCCGGTGTGTCACGACACATTTACGGGGTGAGGGATTGGAAAACGGCCAGCTAATGAAATGGGAAGAACTCACGGCCAAAAGTCATTTGACACTGCCAGCGTTTCGCCGGCTCACAATTAAATGAATTCCCACTGCATTCTGACCTTTAGCACAACACAACAAAAGAAAGCGCCAGGAATCTCTCATCAGCTGTTGAATCAAAGCGAAAGCGCTTCACATGTCCATAAATTAAAGTCTGGATCAAAGGATGAAAAGAGACTCAAACAGGAAAAGCACAACTTCCTTTAGTCGCATTCATTGGGATTGACGGGGAAAAAATAAATATGAAATGCTTCCCAGCTAAATAAAAAATATACTCAAAAAACATCATTGAAAACATTTTCTCAACATTCAATTTTTTTTTAAACATTTAAGAACGTTACATTGTATCAAATATCATCAACGTTACATGTTCTCTGGAACGTTCTGAAACAAGTTGCAACATATAAAAAACGTTAGATGAACATCCAACTAAAACGTTCAATGAATGATGTATAAATTATTTTAAAAAAAGATAAGAAATGCTATTTTATTCGAAAAACACTTCCCTTAAGTTATGAAAACGTTATCTTCTCAACATTCAAAAGTCCAGTTTTTTTTAAACATTTAAGAACGTTAAGGAAACATTACATTGTATCATTCTTCAAACATTATGGAAATGTAACTTATAAATGTTCTCTAAACGTTCTGAAACAAGTTGCATTGGTAACACTTTACAACAGGGTTCATTAGTGAACATTAACGTGTAACGGTCACAGCTGCAGTGCCCTTGAGAGCCACCAGAGGGCTCCATCACACTACTGACATTCCCTCACAAACTACATCTCCCATAATCCACTGCCCGTCACTGATCGCTCTCACCTGTGTCTCGTTATCTGGTTTAGCTCCTCCCATATTAGCCTGTTCTCAATCACTCACGGTGAAGTTTTGTATGTTGTTGCGCTGCATTTCTGAGCATTCTCCCTGGTTATATTGTCTCGTGGATTCCCTTTTAGCCTCGGACCCCTGCTGTTTGTTTGTTTGACCCTTTGCCTGGGTTTGAATGCGATTCTGGATTGTCTCGGAGAAGTTCGTAACAGTATTAACTAACATAAACTAACAATGAGCAATACATTTGTTACAGTATTTATTAATGTTATATAAAAATACAGCTGTTCATTGTTTGTTCACAGTGCATTAACTAATGTTAACAAACACAACCTTTGATTTTAATAAAGTATTAGTGAATGTTGAAATTAATATTACCTAAGATTAATAAATGCTGAAGAAGTGTTGTTCATGTTAACTAATTGTAAAGTGTTACCGTTACATTTAAAAAACGTCAAACGAACGTCCAACTGAAACGTTTCAGAAAAACGCTCTATGATCAATGTAGAAATAATGTTCTTGTGCTAACGTTTTGAGAACATTATTTAAACTTTGAACATTTGTTTTATTAATGTTCCTGGACGAACGTTTGTTCATGTTCGCTGGGACGCCACAAACATCATGTGACAGCGGCTGTCAGAGTTCATTAAACGCTCGTCTCATATGATAATGCAGTGCGCGCGAGTCAGCAGCCTTGTGTGTGGCTGGAGATTCATTGATGAATGTCACATCGCCAATAGATTTATGTATGCAAATGAGCGGTCAATACTTCCACCGGCGCCTAAACGTACTGTAACGCTCGTTGTCCATGAGGTCGTTCTCACTCAAATAACATCAAGGGACGCGAGCAGGACCAGACTCGGATTAACTACATTTTCTTTTTTCCTTCTTCCTTTCGTCCCAGTAAAGCTCGTCTGATGTCTTAAGACAGTTTTCCATGAGCGTTTATGAGCGTCTCGTGATCATTTTCCCTGAATTTGCTTAAAGGGCCCCGCGGGACTTCACAAATTCAAAGCAAAGGTTGCAGTTTGAGTTTAATCATTAGGCCTCAGACAGAAAGTCAATTAGTAGAGATCAATATTTTTCAGAAACATTGAAATCAGGCGAGGGCACAACTGCCTCTATTAAAGAGCACTAATGCATGCAAATATGCAATTAACAGAGCAGCGTGTGTGTTCACAAACACAGAGAACATGGACACCGGTCCACTGCCGATTCATGAACTAAACTGATCTGAAGAATTGCTTTGTGTAGAGCTGCTATACTGACCAATCTGAAGCAATCTCTACTGTATATCGCACTGTAGAAATAAAGCTGACTTGACTCTGTTATACCAAGGATTACAAAATTAAAAAGATAATTTTTCTTTTTTTTTATCACAATCCTGACTTTTATTCTCACAATTGCAAGTTTATTTTTTGCAACTCAAAACTCAGAGTTATATCTTTAAATTCTGAGAAAAAAAAGTCAGAATTGCAATAAATAAATTCAGAATTGCAAGAAATAGTCAAAATTACAAGAAATAAAGTCAGAATTGAAATAAATAAATTCAGAATTGCTAGTTATAAACTCTAAACTTGTGAGAAAGTCAGAATGGCAAGAATAGAGTTTATAACTAGCAATTCTGAACTTATTTCTTGCAATTCTGACTTTATTCTTGCAATTCTAACTTCTCGCAAATTCAAAGTCAGAATTGCAAGAAATAAAATCAGAATTGTGAGTTATAAAGTTAGAATTGCGAGTTATAACGTCAGAATTCCAAGGAATAAAGTCAGAATTGCGAGTTATAAACTGAATTTGTGGAAAGTCAGAATTGTGAGCTAAAAAACCTGAATTGTTAGTTATAAAGTCAGACTTGTGAGAAACAAATTCAGAATTGTGAGTTATAAACTCTAAATTTGCAAGTCAGAATTGCAAGAAATAAAGTCAGAATTGTGAGACAGAAAGTCACAATTACCTTTTTAATTTTTTTATTGTGTGTTGTAACAAGCTTCCACGTTCTCCTGAGCCGTCGAGTGTGTTTGCTCAGATTAGCGCTTCAGATGCTAGCACCTGTTCAGCCACGACCCTTATATTCCACACACCCGGAACACGGTTTAATAGTCACCCGTGTTTATCCACACACACACACACACACACACACACACACACACACACACACCACATCTGATACACTGCAGCTTCATCTGCTCTGACCCTCACGAGAGAGAGAAACACACACACACACACACACACACACACACACACACAAAGGTCCGGCCGCACAAATCATTCCTCTTGCCCGCTGAAAATGAGCAGGCATTGGATTATAAAGAACCATCACAAACAGATAAGAGAAATGAATTAACACCGGCCTTATCGCGCCGCTTGCCAACACGATGGTGAACTTCAAATTTGCCAAATCAGGAATCGCTCGTGTGGAGCCGTTCCTCAAACGACCGCGCCTGCACTCCTAGAAAAAAATGAAACGGGGGGGGGGGGACCCCTGTAATTTTAGTTTTAAAACGGGATTAATCACGATTAATCGCATCCAAAATAAAAGTTTGTGTTTACATAATATATGTGTGTGTACTGTATATAATTATTTTGTATATATATAAATACACACACATTTTTATTTTTGAGAAATATTTGCATGTATATACTGTATATATATTTATATTATATATAAATAGAAATATTTTATATATAAATAACACACTTTTGCTAAATATATACATGCATGTGTGTGTATTTATAAGCAAAATAATAATACGCAGTACACACACATATATTATGTAAACACAAACTTTTATTTTGGATGCGATTAATCGTTGCACAGCACTACTGATCAGTCACAGTTAATTAATATAAAATCATGAAATAAGAGAGATAAAAGCTTGTGCGATATATCTGTACCTAAATAAATACATAGAGAGGAAATATAAAAAGGATCATATATTTCATTTGCAGTTATTACAGCACTAAGAGACATTCAGCCCATGTTTCACACACAGAACTGAGACTCACATCTGCAAGATGATATTGTTTGCGGTCGGGCGTTCATGACAAACTGGTGTAATTTCATCGGTGTCGCGAGCATGGCCTGATATTTGTTCCTTTCGGCTCCCAGATTTGAATCGCAGGGTCCCGAGGCCCTTCTCCTGACAGCACACAAATAATTACAGGCCGCTCTCTTCATTGGCTCTTATATTGCTCCTCTTATCTGAAGGCCTGCGGTGCGTTTGATCAAGTAAGGTCACTGTATTCTGACCATAACACAACATAACACAGCTATTTGGAGATACGATAAATAAAAGCCAGACAACGTTTTATCAGTTGTGTTTATATGTGTGTGTGTGTTTTTGCTACAAGTGTGCCTGAATTTCGAGGTACTCCTCCAATGCAGATGATTTAAAGGCCATATCTGAATTTAAATGCGATTTAAATATTCAGTACATCCTGTGACCTGCAGGGGGCGTGTTAGCGTGTGTATTATTATGTGAAAACGCTGTCTTTAATACCAGTTTACATGTTACAATTATTTGCCTTTTATTTATAGAAATTCACTTCCCTCACAAAATGGTCATCAGTATGTTATCATTGATCAACAATAATCAATAATCAAGCCCAACACCTTCCCAGCGAACACGGAACGTTCTGGCAAGGTTTTCTTTAAGTTATGAACAAACGTTCGTCCAGAAACGTTAATAGAACGTTCGTTCAACGTTATCTGGTCTTTAATAGTGTTCTCAAAACGTTAGCATGTATACATTGTTCACAGAGCGCTTTTTCTTAAACGTTTCGTCTAAAGCTTATATAAATGTATATGTTTCAGAACGTTCAGAGAACATTCAAAAGTGACGTTCCCATTATGTTTTGATGAATCAGAAAATGGAATGTTCCCTAAACATTCACATGACCAATAATTTTTTTTTAACAGAACGTTCTGAGAACATTCAGAAATTGATATTTAATATAATAACATGGTGTCTTTAATACCACAGTTTACATGTGTGTGTCAATTAATTGCTATTTATTTATAGAAATTTATTTTGCCAAACAAAATGGTCAACAGTATGTTATAATTGACAAAGCACGAAGTTTTATCAACAATAATCAAGTGCAACACCTTCCTAGCGAACAGGGAACGTTCTGGCAAGGTTCTCTCAATCAGTCTTAAATGTTACTAATTGTTTTCGAACGTTCAGAGAACATTCAAACGTAACGTTCTATAATGTTTGAAGAAGAATCAGAAAATGGAATGTTCACTTAACGTTCACATGACCAAGACATAAAAAAATTAACTGAACGTTCTGAGAACATTCATAAACAACGTTTACATAACTTAATGTAAAATTCGCGCTTCATTTGAGTATTTTTTTAAAGCGAAAATTCTGTCATAATTTACTCACCTCGTTCAAACCCGGTCCTTTCACTGTAAAGACAAAACAGCATGACATTTCTCAAAATATCTTCTTTTGTTTTCCACAGAAGAAAGTCAGTGAGTCACCAACAGAACCGTTGAAAACCTTCCCGCCGTTTCTCAAATTTGCATACGGAAGCCCATTTGCGCAACATGAGAAAAATAAATCATGCTTTGGCTAATCAAAATTATTCAATAAAAATTCAATCATAACGTATTACATGAAAAAAAGGTGTTTATTCAGGTTTGAAGGGACGATTTAAAAAAAAAGTATAACTTAAGTCATAATTTCAATTTTATATCATTTTAATTTAGTATGTCATAATTTCGACTTCTGTCATAATTGTGACTATTAAAATCATAATTATGATTTAGTAGCATATTTAATAATCTGGAGCTCAATAAACAAAGAGCCAATGAAATTCCTCTCCCTTCTGCACCTTATATGGTCATGATGCATTTCCGGCTATATGCAAATGACTCCATAAAAGGTGTTTGTTTATCATGATTTTAAAGGATAAAAATAAAAGGTAACCATAAAAATGACAGTGCATTATAACTATTAATTAAAATCCTTTAATAAATTTGATCACCTCAAGAGTTACTGAATGATTCACACACAACAAAAATAAACGAATCATATAGGGGTTCTGTGCTACTAAAAATAATTGCTGCGCATTTAATATCATGTGCATGATAAATTGCTTGTATTCCTTTTTTATTTTGTAAGTTGTTTTGTATTAAAGTGTCTGCTAAATTAATACACAATTTTTATACTGAATTTACTTTATGGAATTTACCTGTGAAAACATTTTACTACAATAAATTGACTGTAAAATATGAACATAAAATGACCGTTATAAAAATCTAATGAGATCTAACAAAATCTAACAAAAAAATAAAAATAGTAAACAATATTCACATTTTATGGCATGCTTAGTCATCATGGACAGAAGTTGAATATATATTTCCTTCGTGTCTCCTGTCAGTATTACACAAACATGTGAAATTGGTGGGCAAATATGCTCTAGGTCCAAGAACACCATGTCAATGTGCAACAACCCTTAATGATTAATTTTCTTTATGAGAAATGTTTTTTGCTCACATATTTTGCTGGGAATCGCCAAAGTCCTTTTAGGCAAGTCATGCCACTCGACCGCCATCTTGGCAACGCCTCCGGGCAGCTATTTCGGACTAACAAGACCAGGCTCCTATCTAAATGAATGGGCAGAGAGTCAGAACTGCACTTTCACTGGACATAAAAACTGCATGTATAGAAACAGCAGTAAAATATGATAAAAATCGCTGAAAAATTGATGACTTTGCCCCAAAATAAGGTTTAAAACGCCTTTTTCCCCACAGGTTATACTTTACTACGCATGCGCAAGGGTTCTCTCCCTCTCTGACGTGCGCGCGCTGCAGGGTTTGAAGCACAGTATGTGTGAGCTCTCGCTCGCTCGCTCTAGATTCTGGGAGATTTGAACTAATTTGCGGGCATCAGGGAGCCGCTATAAATATGCGGTAGACACTTGGGATGTCTGATATTTACACAACGCACACATACACTGCATATCAAATCTGCCGCCTTTTCAAAGAGTAACGTATTTTCCACTGTCGCAAACCTCAACTGTGCGAATGCGTCAGTGGAACCAGACGATAGGCTTAAATGTTTCCCGGCTTGACTGTTAAAGGCAGACGATTGGCTTTCCATTGGGAGGGGCGGGACATGTTCATACAACCGCCATCTTTGGCGTTACGGGTTTTCCCTATATAGTTGTATTGAGGATTGAGTAAGTGGCATGTCTCTATAAATAGTCTCTGGAATCGCCCACAGACAGACAGACTTGAGGGATATAAACCTGCAATTGTGAGAAAACAGCTGAATTGTGGGATATAAACTCTCAATTGTGAGAAACGCCTGAATTGTGGGATATAAACTCTCAATTGCGAGAAAACAGCTGAATTGTGGGATATAAACTCTCAATTGTGAGAAACGTCTGAATTGTAGGATATAAACTGTCAATTGCGAGAAAACGCCTGAATTGTAGGATATAAACTCTCAATTGCGAGAAAACAGCTGAATTGTGGGATATAAACTGTCAATTGCGAGAAAACACCTGAATTGTGGGATATAAACTCTCAATTACGAAAAACAGCTGAATTGTGGGATATAAACTCTCAATTGCGAGAAAACGCCTGAATTGTGGGATATAAACTCTCAATTGCGAGAAAATGCTGAATTGTGGGATCTAAACTCTCAATTGCGAGAAACGCCTGAATTGTGGGATATAAACTCTCAATTGCGAGAAAACACCTGAATTGTAGGATATAAACTCTCAATTGCGAGAAAACAGCTGAATTGTAGGATATAAACTCTCAATTGCGAGAAAACGCCTGAATTGTGGGATATAAACTCTCAATAGTGAGAAACGCCTGAATTGTAGGATATAAACTCTCAATTGCGAGAAAACAGCTGAATTGTGGGATATAAACTCTCAATTGCGAGAAAACGCCTGAATTGTGGGATATAAACTCTCAATAGTGAGAAACGCCTGAATTGTGGGATATAAACTCTCAATTGTAAGAAAACGCCTGAATTGTAGGATATAAACTCTCAAATGTGAGAAAACAGCTGAATTGTGGGATATAAACTCTCAATTGCGAGAAAACACCTGAATTGTGGGATATAAACTCACAATTGCGAGAAACGTCTGAATTGTAGGATATAAACTCTCAATTGTGAGAAAACGTCTGAATTGTAGGATATAAACTCACAATTGCGAGAAAACACCTGAATTGTGGGATATAAACTCACAATTGCGAGAAACGTCTGAATTGTAGGATATAAACTCACAATTGCGAGAAAACAGCTGAATTGTAGGATATAAACTCTCAATTGCGAGAAAACACCTGAATTGTAGGATATAAACTCACAATTGCGAGAAAACAGCTGAATTGTAGGATATAAACTCTCAATTGCGAGAAAACGCCTGAATTGTGGGATATAAACTCTCAATTGCGAGAAAACACCTGAATTGTGGGATATAAACTCTCAAATGTGAGAAAACGCCTGAATTGTAGGATATAAACTCACAATTGCGAGAAAACGCCTGAATTGTGGGATATAAACTCACAATTGCGAGAAAACACCTGAATTGTGGGATATAAACTCACAATTGCGAGAAACGTCTGAATTGTAGGATACAAACTCACAATTGCGAGAAAACGCCTGAATTGTAGGATATAAACTCACAATTGCGAGAAAACGCCTGAATTGTAGGATACAAACTCACAATTGCGAGAAAACGCCTGAATTGTGGGATATAAACTCACAATTGCGAGAAAACGCCTGAATTGTAGGATACAAACTCACAATTGCGAGAAAACGCCTGAATTGTGGAATATAAACTCACAATTGCGAGAAAACACCTGAATTGTAGGATATAAACTCACAATTGCGAGAAAACGCCTGAATTGTAGGATACAAACTCACAATTGCGAGAAAACGCCTGAATTGTGGGATATAAACTCACAATTGCGAGAAAACGCCTGAATTGTAGGATATAAACTCACAATTGCGAGAAAACGCCTGAATTGTAGGATACAAACTCACAATTGCGAGAAAACGCCTGAATTGTGGGATATAAACTCACAATTGCGAGAAAACACCTGAATTGTGGGATATAAACTCACAATTGCGAGAAACGTCTGAATTGTAGGATACAAACTCACAATTGCGAGAAAACGCCTGAATTGTAGGATATAAACTCACAATTGCGAGAAAACGCCTGAATTGTAGGATATAAACTCACAATTGCGAGAAAACGCCTGAATTGTAGGATACAAACTCACAATTGCGAGAAAACGCCTGAATTGTAGGAAATAAACTCACAATTGCGAGAAAACACCTGAATTGTGGGATATAAACTCACAATTGCGAGAAAACACCTGAATTGTGGGATATAAACTCACAATTGCGAGAAACGTCTGAATTGTAGGATACAAACTCACAATTGCGAGAAAACGCCTGAATTGTAGGATATAAACTCACAATTGCGAGAAAACAGCTGAAATGTAGGATATAAACTCTCAAATGCGAGAAAACACCTGAATTGTGGGATATAAACTCACAATTGCGAGAAACGTCTGAATTGTAGGATATAAACTCTCAATTGTGAGAAAACGACTGAATTTTAGGATATAAACTCACAATTGCGAGAAAACACCTGAATTGGGGAATATAAACTCTCAATTGCGAGAAAACACCTGAATTGTGGGATATAAACTCACAATTGAGAGAAAACGCCTGAATAGTGGGATATAAACTCTCAATTGCGAGAAAACGTCTGAATTTTGGGATCTAAACTCTCAATTGCGAGAAACGCCTGAATTGTGGGATATAAACTCAATTGCGAGAAAACGCCTGAATTGTAGGATATAAACTCTCAATTGCGAGAAAACAGTTGAATTGTAGGATATAAACTCTCAATTGTGAGAAACGCCTGAATTGTGGGATATAAACTCTCAATTGCGAGAAAACAGCTGAATTGTGGGATATAAACTCTCAATTGTGAGAAACGCCTGAATTGTGGGATATAAACTCTCAATTGTAAGAAAACGCCTGAATTGTGGGACATAAACTCTCAATTGCGAGAAAACACCTGAATTGTGGGATATAAACTCTCAATTGTAAGAAACGCCTGAATTGTGGGACATAAACTCTCAATTGCGAGAAAACACCTGAATTGTGGGATATAAACTCTCAATTGCGAGAAAACAGCTGAATTGTAGGATATAAACTCTCAATTGCGAGAAAACGTCTGAATTGTAGGATATAAACTCTCAATTGCGAGAAAACAGCTGAATTGTGGGATATAAACTCTCAATTGTGAGAAACGCCTGAATTGTGGGATATAAACTCTCAATTGCGAGAAAACACCTGAATTGTGGGATATAAACTCTCAATTGTGAGAAAACGTCTGAATTGTGGGATATAAACTCTCAATTGCGAGAAAACGCCTGAATTGTGGGATATAAACTCTCAATTGTGAGAAAACGTCTAAATTGTGGGATATAAACTCTCAATTGTGAGAAACGCCTGAATTGTGGGATATAAACTCTCAATTGCGAGAAAACACCTGAATTGTGGGATATAAACTCTCAATTGTGAGAAAACGACCGGATTTGTGGGATATAAACTCTCAATTGCGAGAAAACGTCTGAATTGTAGGATATAAACTCTCAATTGCGAGAAAACAGCTGAATTGTGGTATATAAACTCTCAATTGTGAGAAACGCCTGAATTGTGGGATATAAACTCTCAATTGCGAGAAAACACCTGAATTGTGGGATATAAACTCTCAATTGTGAGAAAACGTCTGAATTGTGGGATATAAACTCTCAATTGCGAGAAAACGCCTGAATTGTGGGATATAAACTCTCAATTGCGAGAAAACAGCTGAATTGTGGGATATAAACTCTCAATTGTGAGAAACGCCTGAATTGTGGGATATAAACTCTCAATTGCGAGAAAACAGCTGAATTGTGGGATATAAACTCTCAATTGTGAGAAACGCCTGAATTGTGGGATATAAACTCTCAATTGCGAGAAAACAGCTGAATTGTGGGATATAAACTCTCAATTGTGAGAAACGCCTGAATTGTGGGATATAAACTCTCAATTGCGAGAAAACACCTGAATTGTGGGATATAAACTCTCAATTGCAAGAAAACACCCGAATTGTGGGATATAAACTCACAATTGTGAGAAACGCCTGAATTGTGGGATATAAACTCTCAATTGCAAGAAAACACCCGAATTGTGGGATATAAACTCTCAATTGTGAGAAACGCCTGAATTGTGGGATATAAACTCTCAATTGCGAGAAAACAGCCGAATTGTGGGATATAAACTCTCAATTGTGAGAAACGCCTGAATTGTGGGATATAAACTCTCAATTGCAAGAAAAAGCCTGAATTGTAGGATATAAACTGTCAATTGCGAGAAAACGCCTGAATTGTAGGATATAAACTCTCAATTGCGAGAAAACAGCTGAATTGTGTGATATAAACTCACAATTGCGAGAAACGCCTGAATTGTGGGATATAAACTCTCAATTGCGAGAAAACGCCTGAATTGTGGGATATAAACTCTCAATTGTGAGAAACACCTGAATTGTGGGATATAAACTCTCAATTGCGAGAAAATGCTGAATTGTGGGATATAAACTCTCAATTGTGAGAAACGCTTGAATTGTGGGATATAAACTCTCAATTGCGAGAAAACACCTGAATTGCGGGATATAAACTCTCAATTGTGAGAAACGTCTGAATTGTAGGATATAAACTGTCAATTGCGAGAAAACGCCTGAATTGTAGGATATAAACTCTCAATTGCGAGAAAACAGCTGAATTGTAGGATATAAACTGTCAATTGCGAGAAAACACCTGAATTGTGGGATATAAACTCTCAATTGCGAGAAAACAGCTGAATTGTGGGATATAAACTCTCAATTGCGAGAAAACGCCTGAATTGTGGGATATAAACTCTCAATTGCGAGAAAATGCTGAATTGTGGGATATAAACTCTCAATAGTGAGAAACGCCTGAATTGTGGGATATAAACTCTCAATTGCGAGAAAACAGCTGAATTGTGGGATATAAACTCTCAATTGCGAGAAAACGCCTGAATTGTGGGATATAAACTCTCAATTGCGAGAAAACACCTGAATTGTAGGATATAAACTCACAATTGTAAGAAAACGCCTGAATTGTAGGATATAAACTCTCAAATGTGAGAAACGCCTGAATTGTAGGATATAAACTCTCAATAGTGAGAAACGCCTGAATTGTGGGATATAAACTCTCAAATGTGAGAAAACAGCTGAATTGTGGGATATAAACTCTCAATTGTGAGAAAACGTCTGAATTGTGGGATATAAACTCTCAATTGCGAGAAAACGCCTGAATTGTGGGATATAAACTCTCAATTGTAAGAAAACGCCTGAATTGTAGGATATAAACTCTCAAATGTGAGAAAACAGCTGAATTGTAGGATATAAACTCTCAATTGCGAGAAAACACCTGAATTGTGGGATATAAACTCTCAATTGCGAGAAAACACCTGAATTGTGGGATATAAACTCTCAATTGTGAGAAAACGTCTGAATTGTGGGATATAAACTCTCAATTGTAAGAAAACGCCTGAATTGTAGGATATAAACTCTCAATTGCGAGAAAACGCCTGAATTGTAGGATATAAACTCACAATTGTAAGAAAACGCCTGAATTGTAGGATATAAACTCTCAATTGCGAGAAAACACCTGAATTGTAGGATATAAACTCACAATTGTAAGAAAACGCCTGAATTGTAGGATATAAACTCACAATTGCGAGAAAACGCCTGAATTGTAGGATATAAACTCTCAAATGTGAGAAACGCCTGAATTGTAGGATATAAACTCTCAATAGTGAGAAACGCCTGAATTGTGGGATATAAACTCTCAATTGTGAGAAAACGTCTGAATTGTAGGATATAAACTCTCAATTGTAAGAAAACGCCTGAATTGTAGGATATAAACTCACAATTGTAAGAAAACGCCTGAATTGTAGGATATAAACTCTCAAATGTGAGAAACGCCTGAATTGTAGGATATAAACTCTCAAATGTGAGAAAACAGCTGAATTGTGGGATATAAACTCTCAATTGTGAGAAAACGTCTGAATTGTGGGATATAAACTCTCAATTGCGAGAAAACGCCTGAATTGTGGGATATAAACTCTCAATTGTAAGAAAACGCCTGAATTGTAGGATATAAACTCACAATTGCGAGAAAACGCCTGAATTGTAGGATATAAACTCTCAAATGTGAGAAAACGCCTGAATTGTAGGATATAAACTCACAATTGTAAGAAAACGCCTGAATTGTAGGATATAAACTCACAAATGTGAGAAAACGCCTGAATTGTAGGATATAAACTCACAATTGTAAGAAAACGCCTGAATTGTAGGATATAAACTCTCAATTGCGAGAAAACGCCTGAATTGTAGGATATAAACTCACAATTGTAAGAAAACGCCTGAATTGTAGGATATAAACTCACAATTGCGAGAAAACGCCTGAATTGTAGGATATAAACTCTCAAATGTGAGAAACGCCTGAATTGTAGGATATAAACTCTCAATAGTGAGAAACGCCTGAATTGTGGGATATAAACTCTCAATTGTGAGAAAACGTCTGAATTGTAGGATATAAACTCTCAATTGTAAGAAAACGCCTGAATTGTAGGATATAAACTCACAATTGTAAGAAAACGCCTGAATTGTAGGATATAAACTCTCAAATGTGAGAAACGCCTGAATTGTAGGATATAAACTCTCAAATGTGAGAAAACAGCTGAATTGTGGGATATAAACTCTCAATTGTGAGAAAACGTCTGAATTGTGGGATATAAACTCTCAATTGCGAGAAAACGCCTGAATTGTGGGATATAAACTCTCAATTGTAAGAAAACGCCTGAATTGTAGGATATAAACTCTCAATTGCGAGAAAACGCCTGAATTGTGGGATATAAACTCTCAATTGTGAGAAAACGTCTGAATTGTGGGATATAAACTCTCAAATGTGAGAAAACAGCTGAATTGTAGGATATAAACTCTCAATTGTGAGAAAACGTCTGAATTGTGGGATATAAACTCTCAATTGTAAGAAAACGCCTGAATTGTAGGATATAAACTCTCAAATGTGAGAAAACAGCTGAATTGTGGGATATAAACTCTCAATTGTGAGAAAACGTCTGAATTGTGGGATATAAACTCTCAATTGCGAGAAAACGCCTGAATTGTGGGATATAAACTCTCAATTGTAAGAAAACGCCTGAATTGTAGGATATAAACTCTCAAATGTGAGAAAACGCCTGAATTGTAGGATATAAACTCTCAAATGTGAGAAAACAGCTGAATTGTGGTATATAAACTCTCAATAGTGAGAAACGCCTGAATTGTGGGATATAAACTCTCAATTGCGAGAAAACACCTGAATTGTGGGATATAAACTCTCAATTGTGAGAAAACGTCTGAATTGTGGGATATAAACTCTCAATTGCGAGAAAACGCCTGAATTGTGGGATATAAACTCTCAATTGTAAGAAAACGCCTGAATTGTAGGATATAAACTCTCAAATGTGAGAAAACGCCTGAATTGTAGGATATAAACTCTCAAATGTGAGAAAACAGCTGAATTGTGGTATATAAACTCTCAATAGTGAGAAACGCCTGAATTGTGGGATATAAACTCTCAATTGCGAGAAAACACCTGAATTGTGGGATATAAACTCTCAATTGCGAGAAAACGTCTGAATTGTAGGATATAAACTCTCAATTGCGAGAAAACAGCTGAATTGTGGGATATAAACTCTCAATTGTGAGAAACGCCTGAATTGTGGGATATAAACTCTCAATTGTGAGAAACGCCTGAATTGTGGGATATAAACTCTCAATTGTGAGAAACGCCTGAATTGTGGGATATAAACTCTCAATTGCGAGAAAACGCCTGAATTGTGGGATATAAACTCTCAATTGTGAGAAACGCCTGAATTGTGGGATATAAACTCTCAATTGCGAGAAAACACCTGAATTGTGGGATATAAACTCTCAATTGTGAGAAAACGTCTGAATTGTGGGATATAAACTCTCAATTGCGAGAAAACGCCTGAATTGTGGGATATAAACTCTCAATTGTGAGAAAACACCTGAATTGTGGTATATAAACTCTCAATTGCGAGAAACGCCTGAATTGTGGGATATAAACTCTCAATTGCGAGAAAACACCTGAATTGTGGGATATAAACTCTCAATTGTGAGAAAACAGCTGAATTGTGGTATATAAACTCTCAATAGTGAGAAACGCCTGAATTGTGGGATATAAACTCTCAATTGCGAGAAAACAGCTGAATTGTGGGATATAAACTCTCAATTGTGAGAAACGCCTGAATTGTGGGATATAAACTCTCAATTGCGAGAAAACAGCTGAATTGTGGGATATAAACTCTCAATTGTGAGAAACGCCTGAATTGTGGGATATAAACTCTCAATTGCGAGAAAACACCTGAATTGTGGGATATAAACTCTCAATTGTGAGAAAACGACCGGATTTGTGGGATATAAACTCTCAAATGTGAGAAAACAGCTGAATTGTGGTATATAAACTCTCAATAGTGAGAAACGCCTGAATTGTGGGATATAAACTCTCAATTGCGAGAAAACAGCTGAATTGTGGGATATAAACTCTCAATTGTGAGAAACGCCTGAATTGTGGGATATAAACTCTCAATTGCGAGAAAACACCTGAATTGTGGGATATAAACTCTCAATTGTGAGAAAACGACCGGATTTGTGGGATATAAACTCTCAATTGCGAGAAAACGTCTGAATTGTAGGATATAAACTCTCAATTGCGAGAAAACAGCTGAATTGTGGTATATAAACTCTCAATTGTGAGAAACGCCTGAATTGTGGGATATAAACTCTCAATTGCGAGAAAACACCTGAATTGTGGGATATAAACTCTCAATTGTGAGAAAACGTCTGAATTGTGGGATATAAACTCTCAATTGCGAGAAAACGCCTGAATTGTGGGATATAAACTCTCAATTGCGAGAAAACAGCTGAATTGTGGGATATAAACTCTCAATTGTGAGAAACGCCTGAATTGTGGGATATAAATTCTCAATTGCGAGAAAACAGCTGAATTGTGGGATATAAACTCTCAATTGTGAGAAACGCCTGAATTGTGGGATATAAACTCTCAATTGCGAGAAAACAGCTGAATTGTGGGATATAAACTCTCAATTGTGAGAAACGCCTGAATTGTGGGATATAAACTCTCAATTGCGAGAAAACACCTGAATTGTGGGATATAAACTCTCAATTGCAAGAAAACACCCGAATTGTGGGATATAAACTCTCAAATGTGAGAAAACGTCTGAATTGTGGGATATAAACTCTCAATTGCGAGAAAACAGCTGAATTGTGGGATATAAACTCTCAATTGTGAGAAACGCCTGAATTGTGGGATATAAACTCTCAATTGCGAGAAAACAGCCGAATTGTGGGATATAAACTCTCAATTGTGAGAAACGCCTGAATTGTGGGATATAAACTCTCAATTGCAAGAAAAAGCCTGAATTGTAGGATATAAACTGTCAATTGCGAGAAAACGCCTGAATTGTAGGATATAAACTCTCAATTGCGAGAAAACAGCTGAATTGTGTGATATAAACTCACAATTGCGAGAAACGCCTGAATTGTGGGATATAAACTCTCAATTGCGAGAAAACGCCTGAATTGTGGGATATAAACTCTCAATTGTGAGAAACACCTGAATTGTGGGATATAAACTCTCAATTGCGAGAAAATGCTGAATTGTGGGATATAAACTCTCAATTGTGAGAAACGCTTGAATTGTGGGATATAAACTCTCAATTGCGAGAAAACACCTGAATTGCGGGATATAAACTCTCAATTGTGAGAAACGTCTGAATTGTAGGATATAAACTCTCAATTGCGAGAAAACAGCTGAATTGTAGGATATAAACTGTCAATTGCGAGAAAACGCCTGAATTGTAGGATATAAACTCTCAATTGCGAGAAAACAGCTGAATTGTAGGATATAAACTGTCAATTGCGAGAAAACACCTGAATTGTGGGATATAAACTCTCAATTGCGAGAAAACAGCTGAATTGTGGGATATAAACTCTCAATTGCGAGAAAACGCCTGAATTGTGGGATATAAACTCTCAATTGCGAGAAAATGCTGAATTGTGGGATATAAACTCTCAATAGTGAGAAACGCCTGAATTGTGGGATATAAACTCTCAATTGCGAGAAAACAGCTGAATTGTGGGATATAAACTCTCAATTGCGAGAAAACGCCTGAATTGTGGGATATAAACTCTCAATTGCGAGAAAACACCTGAATTGTAGGATATAAACTCACAATTGTAAGAAAACGCCTGAATTGTAGGATATAAACTCTCAAATGTGAGAAACGCCTGAATTGTAGGATATAAACTCTCAATAGTGAGAAACGCCTGAATTGTGGGATATAAACTCTCAAATGTGAGAAAACAGCTGAATTGTGGGATATAAACTCTCAATTGTGAGAAAACGTCTGAATTGTGGGATATAAACTCTCAATTGCGAGAAAACGCCTGAATTGTGGGATATAAACTCTCAATTGTAAGAAAACACCTGAATTGTGGGATATAAACTCTCAATTGCGAGAAAACACCTGAATTGTGGGATATAAACTCTCAATTGTGAGAAAACGTCTGAATTGTGGGATATAAACTCTCAATTGTAAGAAAACGCCTGAATTGTGGTATATAAACTCACAATTGCGAGAAAACACCTGAATTGTGGGATATAAACTCTCAATTGCGAGAAAACACCTGAATTGTGGGATATAAACTCTCAATTGTGAGAAAACGTCTGAATTGTGGGATATAAACTCTCAATTGTAAGAAAACGCCTGAATTGTAGGATATAAACTCTCAAATGTGAGAAACGCCTGAATTGTAGGATATAAACTCTCAATAGTGAGAAACGCCTGAATTGTGGGATATAAACTCTCAAATGTGAGAAAACAGCTGAATTGTGGGATATAAACTCTCAATTGTGAGAAAACGTCTGAATTGTGGGATATAAACTCTCAATTGCGAGAAAACGCCTGAATTGTGGGATATAAACTCTCAATTGTAAGAAAACGCCTGAATTGTAGGATATAAACTCTCAATTGCGAGAAAACGTCTGAATTGTGGGATATAAACTCTCAAATGTGAGAAAACAGCTGAATTGTAGGATATAAACTCTCAATTGCGAGAAAACACCTGAATTGTGGGATATAAACTCTCAATTGTGAGAAAACGTCTGAATTGTGGGATATAAACTCTCAATTGTAAGAAAACGCCTGAATTGTAGGATATAAACTCTCAAATGTGAGAAACGCCTGAATTGTAGGATATAAACTCTCAATAGTGAGAAACGCCTGAATTGTGGGATATAAACTCTCAAATGTGAGAAAACAGCTGAATTGTGGGATATAAACTCTCAATTGTGAGAAAACGTCTGAATTGTGGGATATAAACTCTCAATTGCGAGAAAACGCCTGAATTGTGGGATATAAACTCTCAATTGTAAGAAAACGCCTGAATTGTGGGATATAAACTCTCAATTGTGAGAAAACGTCTGAATTGTGGGATATAAACTCTCAAATGTGAGAAAACAGCTGAATTGTAGGATATAAACTCTCAATTGTGAGAAAACGTCTGAATTGTGGGATATAAACTCTCAATTGTAAGAAAACGCCTGAATTGTAGGATATAAACTCTCAAATGTGAGAAAACAGCTGAATTGTGGGATATAAACTCTCAATTGTGAGAAAACGTCTGAATTGTGGGATATAAACTCTCAATTGCGAGAAAACGCCTGAATTGTGGGATATAAACTCTCAATTGTAAGAAAACGCCTGAATTGTAGGATATAAACTCTCAAATGTGAGAAAACAGCTGAATTGTGGTATATAAACTCTCAATAGTGAGAAACGCCTGAATTGTGGGATATAAACTCTCAATTGCGAGAAAACACCTGAATTGTGGGATATAAACTCTCAATTGTGAGAAAACGTCTGAATTGTGGGATATAAACTCTCAATTGTAAGAAAACGCCTGAATTGTAGGATATAAACTCTCAATTGTGAGAAAACAGCTGAATTGTAGGATATAAACTCTCAATTGTGAGAAACGCCTGAATTGTGGGATATAAACTCTCAAATGTGAGAAAACACCTGAATTGTGGGATATAAACTCTCAATTGCGAGAAAACACCTGAATTGTGGGATATAAACTCACAATTACGAGAAACGTCTGAATTGTAGGATATAAACTCTCAATTGTGAGAAAACGTCTGAATTGTAGGATATAAACTCACAATTGCGAGAAAACACCTGAATTGTGGGATATAAACTCACAATTGCGAGAAACGTCTGAATTGTAGGATATAAACTCACAATTGCGAGAAAACAGCTGAATTGTAGGATATAAACTCTCAATTGCGAGAAAACACCTGAATTGTAGGATATAAACTCTCAATTGCGAGAAAACACCTGAATTGTAGGATATAAACTCACAATTGCGAGAAAACAGCTGAATTGTAGGATATAAACTCTCAATTGCGAGAAAACACCTGAATTGTGGGATATAAACTCACAATTGCGAGAAAACACCTGAATTGTGGGATATAAACTCACAATTGCGAGAAACGTCTGAATTGTAGGATATAAACTCACAATTGTAAGAAAACGCCTGAATTGTAGGATATAAACTCTCAAATGTGAGAAACGCCTGAATTGTAGGATATAAACTCTCAATAGTGAGAAACGCCTGAATTGTGGGATATAAACTCTCAATTGCGAGAAAACAGCTGAATTGTAGGATATAAACTCTCAATTGTGAGAAACGCCTGAATTGTGGGATATAAACTCTCAATTGTGAGAAAACGTCTGAATTGTGGGATATAAACTCTCAATTGCGAGAAAACACCTGAATTGTGGGATATAAACTCTCAATTGTGAGAAAACGCCTGAATTGTGGGATATAAACTCTCAATTGTAAGAAAACGCCTGAATTGTAGGATATAAACTCTCAAATGTGAGAAAACAGCTGAATTGTGGGATATAAACTCTCAATTGCGAGAAAACACCTGAATTGTGGGATATAAACTCACAATTACGAGAAACGTCTGAATTGTAGGATATAAACTCTCAATTGTGAGAAAACGTCTGAATTGTAGGATATAAACTCACAATTGCGAGAAAACACCTGAATTGTGGGATATAAACTCACAATTGCGAGAAAACACCTGAATTGTAGGATATAAACTCACAATTGCGAGAAAACAGCTGAATTGTAGGATATAAACTCTCAATTGCGAGAAAACACCTGAATTGTGGGATATAAACTCACAATTGCGAGAAAACACCTGAATTGTGGGATATAAACTCACAATTGCGAGAAACGTCTGAATTGTAGGATATAAACTCACAATTGTAAGAAAACGCCTGAATTGTAGGATATAAACTCTCAAATGTGAGAAACGCCTGAATTGTAGGATATAAACTCTCAATAGTGAGAAACGCCTGAATTGTGGGATATAAACTCTCAAATGTGAGAAAACAGCTGAATTGTGGGATATAAACTCTCAATTGTGAGAAAACGTCTGAATTGTGGGATATAAACTCTCAATTGTAAGAAAACGCCTGAATTGTAGGATATAAACTCTCAATTGTGAGAAAACAGCTGAATTGTAGGATATAAACTCTCAAATGTGAGAAACGCCTGAATTGTGGGATATAAACTCTCAATTGTGAGAAAACGTCTGAATTGTGGGATATAAACTCTCAATTGTAAGAAAACGCCTGAATTGTAGGATATAAACTCTCAATTGTGAGAAAACAGCTGAATTGTAGGATATAAACTCTCAATTGTGAGAAACGCCTGAATTGTGGGATATAAACTCTCAATTGTAAGAAAACGCCTGAATTGTAGGATATAAACTCTCAATTGCGAGAAAACACCTGAATTGTGGGATATAAACTCTCAATTGTGAGAAAACGTCTGAATTGTGGGATATAAACTCTCAATTGTAAGAAAACGCCTGAATTGTAGGATATAAACTCTCAATTGCGAGAAAACACCTGAATTGTGGGATATAAACTCTCAATTGTGAGAAAACGCCTGAATTGCGGGATATAAACTCTCAATTGTGAGAAAACGTCTGAATTGTGGGATATAAACTCTCAATTGTAAGAAAACGCCTGAATTGTAGGATATAAACTCTCAATTGCGAGAAAACACCTGAATTGTGGGATATAAACTCTCAATTGTGAGAAAACGTCTGAATTGTGGGATATAAACTCTCAATTGCGAGAAAACACCTGAATTGTGGGATATAAACTCTCAATTGTGAGAAAACGCCTGAATTGTGGGATATAAACTCTCAATTGTAAGAAAACGCCTGAATTGTAGGATATAAACTCTCAAATGTGAGAAAACAGCTGAATTGTGGGATATAAACTCTCAATTGCGAGAAAACACCTGAATTGTGGGATATAAACTCACAATTACGAGAAACGTCTGAATTGTAGGATATAAACTCTCAATTGTGA
Source organism: Siphateles boraxobius (assembly GCF_051911475.1). Taxonomy (NCBI): domain Eukaryota; kingdom Metazoa; phylum Chordata; class Actinopteri; order Cypriniformes; family Leuciscidae; genus Siphateles; species Siphateles boraxobius. The sequence goes on along the minus strand of NW_027509202.1, from coordinate 215,329 downwards.
GAAAACGTCTGAATTGTAGGATATAAACTCACAATTGCGAGAAAACACCTGAATTGTGGGATATAAACTCACAATTGCGAGAAAACACCTGAATTGTGGGATATAAACTCTCAATTGCGAGAAAACACCTGAATTGTGGGATATAAACTCACAATTGCGAGAAAACACCTGAATTGTGGGATATAAACTCACAATTGCGAGAAACGTCTGAATTGTAGGATATAAACTCACAATTGTAAGAAAACGCCTGAATTGTAGGATATAAACTCTCAAATGTGAGAAACGCCTGAATTGTAGGATATAAACTCTCAATAGTGAGAAACGCCTGAATTGTGGGATATAAACTCTCAAATGTGAGAAAACAGCTGAATTGTGGGATATAAACTCTCAATTGTGAGAAAACGTCTGAATTGTGGGATATAAACTCTCAATTGTAAGAAAACGCCTGAATTGTAGGATATAAACTCTCAATTGCGAGAAAACACCTGAATTGTGGGATATAAACTCTCAATTGTGAGAAAACGCCTGAATTGTGGGATATAAACTCTCAATTGTAAGAAAACACCTGAATTGTGGGATATAAACTCTCAATTGTGAGAAAACGCCTGAATTGTGGGATATAAACTCTCAATTGTAAGAAAACGCCTGAATTGTGGCATATAAACTCTCAATTGTGAGAAAACAGCTGAATTGTAGGATATAAACTCTCAATTGTGAGAAAACGTCTGAATTGTGGGATATAAACTCTCAATTGTAAGAAAACGCCTGAATTGTAGGATATAAACTCTCAATTGCGAGAAAACACCTGAATTGTGGGATATAAACTCTCAATTGTGAGAAAACGCCTGAATTGTGGGATATAAACTCTCAATTGTAAGAAAACGCCTGAATTGTAGGATATAAACTCTCAATTGTGAGAAAACAGCTGAATTGTGGGATATAAACTCTCAATTGTAAGAAAACGCCTGAATTGTGGGATATAAACTCTCAATTGCGAGAAAACGCCTGAATTGTGGGATATAAACTCTCAATTGTAAGAAAACGCCTGAATTGTAGGATATAAACTCTCAAATGTGAGAAAACAGCTGAATTGTGGGATATAAACTCTCAATTGTGAGAAAACGTCTGAATTGTGGGATATAAATGCTCAATTGTAAGAAAACGCCTGAATTGTAGGATATAAACTCTCAATTGTGAGAAAACAGCTGAATTGTGGGATATAAACTCTCAATTGTGAGAAACGCCTGAATTGTAGGATATAAACTCACAATTGCGAGAAAACAGCTGAATTGTGGGATATAAACTCTCAATTGTAAGAAAACGCCTGAATTGTGGCATATAAACTCTCAATTGTGAGAAAACAGCTGAATTGTAGGATATAAACTCTCAATTGTGAGAAAACGTCTGAATTGTGGGATATAAACTCTCAATTGTAAGAAAACGCCTGAATTGTAGGATATAAACTCTCAATTGCGAGAAAACACCTGAATTGTGGGATATAAACTCTCAATTGTGAGAAAACGCCTGAATTGTGGGATATAAACTCTCAATTGTAAGAAAACGCCTGAATTGTAGGATATAAACTCTCAATTGTGAGAAAACAGCTGAATTGTGGGATATAAACTCTCAATTGTAAGAAAACGCCTGAATTGTGGGATATAAACTCTCAATTGCGAGAAAACGCCTGAATTGTGGGATATAAACTCTCAATTGTAAGAAAACGCCTGAATTGTAGGATATAAACTCTCAAATGTGAGAAAACAGCTGAATTGTGGGATATAAACTCTCAATTGTGAGAAAACGCCTGAATTGTGGGATATAAACTCTCAATTGTAAGAAAACGCCTGAATTGTAGGATATAAACTCTCAATTGTGAGAAAACAGCTGAATTGTGGGATATAAACTCTCAATTGTAAGAAAACGCCTGAATTGTGGGATATAAACTCTCAATTGCGAGAAAACGCCTGAATTGTGGGATATAAACTCTCAATTGTAAGAAAACGCCTGAATTGTAGGATATAAACTCTCAAATGTGAGAAAACAGCTGAATTGTGGGATATAAACTCTCAATTGCGAGAAAACGCCTGAATTGTGGGATATAAACTCTCAATTGTAAGAAAACGCCTGAATTGTAGGATATAAACTCTCAAATGTGAGAAAACGCCTGAATTGTAGGATATAAACTCTCAAATGTGAGAAAACAGCTGAATTGTGGTATATAAACTCTCAATAGTGAGAAACGCCTGAATTGTGGGATATAAACTCTCAATTGCGAGAAAACGTCTGAATTGTGGGATATAAACTCTCAATTGTAAGAAAACGCCTGAATTGTAGGATATAAACTCTCAATTGTGAGAAAACAGCTGAATTGTAGGATATAAACTCTCAATTGTGAGAAACGCCTGAATTGTGGGATATAAACTCTCAAATGTGAGAAAACACCTGAATTGTGGGATATAAACTCTCAATTGCGAGAAAACACCTGAATTGTGGGATATAAACTCACAATTACGAGAAACGTCTGAATTGTAGGATATAAACTCTCAATTGTGAGAAAACGTCTGAATTGTAGGATATAAACTCACAATTGCGAGAAAACACCTGAATTGTGGGATATAAACTCACAATTGCGAGAAACGTCTGAATTGTAGGATATAAACTCACAATTGCGAGAAAACAGCTGAATTGTAGGATATAAACTCTCAATTGCGAGAAAACACCTGAATTGTAGGATATAAACTCTCAATTGCGAGAAAACACCTGAATTGTAGGATATAAACTCACAATTGCGAGAAAACAGCTGAATTGTAGGATATAAACTCTCAATTGCGAGAAAACACCTGAATTGTGGGATATAAACTCACAATTGCGAGAAAACACCTGAATTGTGGGATATAAACTCACAATTGCGAGAAACGTCTGAATTGTAGGATATAAACTCACAATTGTAAGAAAACGCCTGAATTGTAGGATATAAACTCTCAAATGTGAGAAACGCCTGAATTGTAGGATATAAACTCTCAATAGTGAGAAACGCCTGAATTGTGGGATATAAACTCTCAATTGCGAGAAAACAGCTGAATTGTAGGATATAAACTCTCAATTGTGAGAAACGCCTGAATTGTGGGATATAAACTCTCAATTGTGAGAAAACGTCTGAATTGTGGGATATAAACTCTCAATTGCGAGAAAACACCTGAATTGTGGGATATAAACTCTCAATTGTGAGAAAACGCCTGAATTGTGGGATATAAACTCTCAATTGTAAGAAAACGCCTGAATTGTAGGATATAAACTCTCAAATGTGAGAAAACAGCTGAATTGTGGGATATAAACTCTCAATTGCGAGAAAACACCTGAATTGTGGGATATAAACTCACAATTACGAGAAACGTCTGAATTGTAGGATATAAACTCTCAATTGTGAGAAAACGTCTGAATTGTAGGATATAAACTCACAATTGCGAGAAAACACCTGAATTGTGGGATATAAACTCACAATTGCGAGAAAACACCTGAATTGTAGGATATAAACTCACAATTGCGAGAAAACAGCTGAATTGTAGGATATAAACTCTCAATTGCGAGAAAACACCTGAATTGTGGGATATAAACTCACAATTGCGAGAAAACACCTGAATTGTGGGATATAAACTCACAATTGCGAGAAACGTCTGAATTGTAGGATATAAACTCACAATTGTAAGAAAACGCCTGAATTGTAGGATATAAACTCTCAAATGTGAGAAACGCCTGAATTGTAGGATATAAACTCTCAATAGTGAGAAACGCCTGAATTGTGGGATATAAACTCTCAAATGTGAGAAAACAGCTGAATTGTGGGATATAAACTCTCAATTGTGAGAAAACGTCTGAATTGTGGGATATAAACTCTCAATTGTAAGAAAACGCCTGAATTGTAGGATATAAACTCTCAATTGTGAGAAAACAGCTGAATTGTAGGATATAAACTCTCAAATGTGAGAAACGCCTGAATTGTGGGATATAAACTCTCAATTGTGAGAAAACGTCTGAATTGTGGGATATAAACTCTCAATTGTAAGAAAACGCCTGAATTGTAGGATATAAACTCTCAATTGTGAGAAAACAGCTGAATTGTAGGATATAAACTCTCAATTGTGAGAAACGCCTGAATTGTGGGATATAAACTCTCAATTGTGAGAAAACGTCTGAATTGTGGGATATAAACTCTCAATTGTAAGAAAACGCCTGAATTGTAGGATATAAACTCTCAATTGCGAGAAAACACCTGAATTGTGGGATATAAACTCTCAATTGTGAGAAAACGTCTGAATTGTGGGATATAAACTCTCAATTGCGAGAAAACACCTGAATTGTGGGATATAAACTCTCAATTGTGAGAAAACGCCTGAATTGTGGGATATAAACTCTCAATTGTAAGAAAACGCCTGAATTGTAGGATATAAACTCTCAAATGTGAGAAAACAGCTGAATTGTGGGATATAAACTCTCAATTGCGAGAAAACACCTGAATTGTGGGATATAAACTCACAATTACGAGAAACGTCTGAATTGTAGGATATAAACTCTCAATTGTGAGAAAACGTCTGAATTGTAGGATATAAACTCACAATTGCGAGAAAACACCTGAATTGTGGGATATAAACTCACAATTGCGAGAAAACACCTGAATTGTAGGATATAAACTCACAATTGCGAGAAAACAGCTGAATTGTAGGATATAAACTCTCAATTGCGAGAAAACACCTGAATTGTGGGATATAAACTCACAATTGCGAGAAAACACCTGAATTGTGGGATATAAACTCACAATTGCGAGAAACGTCTGAATTGTAGGATATAAACTCACAATTGTAAGAAAACGCCTGAATTGTAGGATATAAACTCTCAAATGTGAGAAACGCCTGAATTGTAGGATATAAACTCTCAATAGTGAGAAACGCCTGAATTGTGGGATATAAACTCTCAAATGTGAGAAAACAGCTGAATTGTGGGATATAAACTCTCAATTGTGAGAAAACGTCTGAATTGTGGGATATAAACTCTCAATTGTAAGAAAACGCCTGAATTGTAGGATATAAACTCTCAATTGCGAGAAAACACCTGAATTGTGGGATATAAACTCTCAATTGTGAGAAAACGCCTGAATTGTGGGATATAAACTCTCAATTGTAAGAAAACACCTGAATTGTGGGATATAAACTCTCAATTGTGAGAAAACGCCTGAATTGTGGGATATAAACTCTCAATTGTAAGAAAACGCCTGAATTGTGGCATATAAACTCTCAATTGTGAGAAAACAGCTGAATTGTAGGATATAAACTCTCAATTGTGAGAAAACGTCTGAATTGTGGGATATAAACTCTCAATTGTAAGAAAACGCCTGAATTGTAGGATATAAACTCTCAATTGCGAGAAAACACCTGAATTGTGGGATATAAACTCTCAATTGTGAGAAAACGCCTGAATTGTGGGATATAAACTCTCAATTGTAAGAAAACGCCTGAATTGTAGGATATAAACTCTCAATTGTGAGAAAACAGCTGAATTGTAGGATATAAACTCTCAATTGTGAGAAACGCCTGAATTGTGGGATATAAACTCTCAATTGCGAGAAAACGCCTGAATTGTGGGATATAAACTCTCAATTGTAAGAAAACGCCTGAATTGTAGGATATAAACTCTCAAATGTGAGAAAACAGCTGAATTGTGGGATATAAACTCTCAATTGCGAGAAAACACCTGAATTGTGGGATATAAACTCACAATTACGAGAAACGTCTGAATTGTAGGATATAAACTCTCAATTGTGAGAAAACGTCTGAATTGTAGGATATAAACTCACAATTGCGAGAAAACACCTGAATTGTGGGATATAAACTCACAATTGCGAGAAACGTCTGAATTGTAGGATATAAACTCACAATTGCGAGAAAACAGCTGAATTGTAGGATATAAACTCTCAATTGCGAGAAAACACCTGAATTGTAGGATATAAACTCACAATTGCGAGAAAACAGCTGAATTGTAGGATATAAACTCTCAATTGCGAGAAAACACCTGAATTGTGGGATATAAACTCACAATTGCGAGAAAACACCTGAATTGTGGGATATAAACTCACAATTGCGAGAAACGTCTGAATTGTAGGATACAAACTCACAATTGCGAGAAAACGCCTGAATTGTAGGATATAAACTCACAATTGCGAGAAAACAGCTGAAATGTAGGATATAAACTCTCAAATGCGAGAAAACACCTGAATTGTGGGATATAAACTCACAATTGCGAGAAACGTCTGAATTGTAGGATATAAACTCTCAATTGTGAGAAAACGTCTGAATTGTGGGATATAAACTCAATTGCGAGAAAACACCTGAATTGTGGGATATAAACTCTCAATTGCGAGAAACGTCTGAATTGTAGGATATAAACTCTCAATTGTGAGAAAACGACTGAATTTTAGGATATAACTCTCAATTGCGAGAAAACACCTGAATTGTGGGATATAAACTCTCAATTGCGAGAAAACGTCTGAATTGTGGGATCTAAACTCTCAATTGCGAGAAACGCCTGAATTGTGGGATATAAACTCAATTGCGAGAAAACGCCTGAATTGTAGGATATAAACTCTCAATTGCGAGAAACGTCTGAATTGTGGGATATAAACTCTCAATTGCGAGAAAACAGCTGAATTGTGGGATATAAACTCTAAATTGCGAGAAAACGCCTGAATTGTGGGATATAAACTCTAAATTGCGAGAAAACGCCTGAATTGTGGGATATAAACTCTCAATTGCGAGAAAACGCCTGAATTATGGGATATAAACTCTCAATTGCGAGAAAACGCCTGAATTATGGGATATAAACTCTCAATTGCGAGAAAACAGCTGAATTGTAGGATATAAACTCTCAATTGCGAGAAAACACCTGAATTGTGGGATATAAACTCACAATTGCGAGAAAACACCTGAATTGTGGGATATAAACTCACAATTGCGAGAAACGTCTGAATTGTAGGATACAAACTCACAATTGCGAGAAAACGCCTGAATTGTAGGATATAAACTCACAATTGCGAGAAAACAGCTGAAATGTAGGATATAAACTCTCAAATGCGAGAAAACACCTGAATTGTGGGATATAAACTCACAATTGCGAGAAACGTCTGAATTGTAGGATATAAACTCTCAATTGTGAGAAAACGTCTGAATTGTGGGATATAAACTCAATTGCGAGAAAACACCTGAATTGTGGGATATAAACTCTCAATTGCGAGAAACGTCTGAATTGTAGGATATAAACTCTCAATTGTGAGAAAACGACTGAATTTTAGGATATAACTCTCAATTGCGAGAAAACACCTGAATTGTGGGATATAAACTCTCAATTGCGAGAAAACGTCTGAATTGTGGGATCTAAACTCTCAATTGCGAGAAACGCCTGAATTGTGGGATATAAACTCAATTGCGAGAAAACGCCTGAATTGTAGGATATAAACTCTCAATTGCGAGAAACGTCTGAATTGTGGGATATAAACTCTCAATTGCGAGAAAACAGCTGAATTGTGGGATATAAACTCTAAATTGCGAGAAAACGCCTGAATTGTGGGATATAAACTCTAAATTGCGAGAAAACGCCTGAATTGTGGGATATAAACTCTCAATTGCGAGAAAACGCCTGAATTATGGGATATAAACTCTCAATTGCGAGAAAACGCCTGAATTGTGGGATATAAACTCTCAATTGCGAGAAAACAGCTGAATTGTGGGATATAAACTCTCAATTGCGAGAAAACGCCTGAATTGTGGGATATAAACTCTCAATTGCGAGAAAACGCCTGAATTGTGGGATATAAACTCTCAATTGCGAGAAAACACCTGAATTATGGGATATAAACTCTCAATTGCGAGAAAACACCTCAATTGTGGGATATAAACTCACAATTGCGAAAAAACACCTGAATTGTGGAATATAAACTCTCAATTGCGAGAAAACGTCTAAATTGTAGGATATAAACTCACAATTGCGAGAAAACACCTGAATTGTGGGATATAAAGTCACAATTGCGAAAAAACACCTGAATTGTGGAATATAAACTCACAATTGCGAGAAAACGTCTGAATTGTGGGATATAAACTCTCAATTGCGAGAAAACGCCTGAATTGTAGGATATAAACTCTCAATTGCGAGAAACGCCTGAATTGTAGGATATAAACTCTCAATTGCGAGAAAACGCCTGAATTGTGGGATATAAGCTCAAAATTGCGAGAAAACAGCTGAATTGTGGGATATAAACTCTAAATTGCGAGAAAACGCCTGAATTGTGGGATATAAACTCTCAATTGCGAGAAAACGCCTGAATTGTGGGATATAAACTCTCAATTGCGAGAAAACGCCTGAATTGTGGGATATAAACTCTCAATTGCGAGAAAACGCCTGAATTGTGGGATATAAACTCTCAATTGCGAGAAAACGCCTGAATTGTGGGATATAAACTCACAATTGCGAGAAAACAGCCTAATTGTGGGATATAAACTCTCAATTGCGAGAAAACGCCTGAATTGTGGGATATAAACTTAATTGCGAGAAAACGACTGAATTGTGGGATATAAACTCTCAATTGCGAGAAAACGCCTGAATTGTAGGATATAAACCCACAATTGCGAGAAAACGTCTGAATTGTGGGATATAAACTCAATTGCGAGAAAACGCCTGAATTGTGGGATATAAACACAATTGCGAGAAAATGCCTGAATTGTGGGATATAAACTCACATTGCGAGAAAACAGCTGAATTGTGGGATATAAACTCTCAATTGCGAGAAAACGCCTGAATTGTGGGATATAAACTCACAATTGCGAGAAAACACCTGAATTGGTGAATATAAACTCGCAATTGCGAGAAAACGTCTGAATTGTAGGATATAAACCCACAATTGCGAGAAAACGTCTGAATTGTGGGATATAAACTCTCAATTGCGAGAAAACGCTTGAAATTCTGGGATATAAACTCACAATTGCGAGAAAACACCTGAATTGTGGGATATAAATTCTTAATTGCGAGAAAACACCTGAATTGTGGGATATAAACTCACAATTGCGAGAAAACAGCTGAATTGTGGGATATAAACTCACATTGCGAGAAAGCACCTGAATTGTAGGATATAAACCCACAATTGCGAGAAAACGCCTGAATTGTGGGATATAAACTCACAATTGCGAGAAAACACCTGAATTGTGGAACATAAACTCACAATTGCGAGAAAACGTCTGAATTGTAGGATATAAACTCTCAATTGCGAGAAACGCCTGAATTGTAGGATATAAACTCTAAATTGCGAGAAAACACCTGAATTGTGGAACATAAACTCACAATTGCGAGAAAACGTCTGAATTGTAGGATATAAACTCTCAATTGCGAGAAAACGCCTGAATTGTAGGATATAAACTCTCAATTGCGAGAAAACACCTGAATTGTGGGATATAAACTCTCAATTGCGAGAAAACACCTGAATTGTGGGATATAAACTCTCAATTGCGAGAAAACAGCTGAATTGTGGGATATAAACTCACATTGCGAGAAAACAGCTGAATTGTGGGATATAAACTCGCAATTGCGAGAAAGCACCTGAATTGTAGGATTTAAACCCACAATTGCGAGAAAACGCCTGAATTGTGGAACACAAACTCACAATTGCGAGAAAACGTCTGAATTGTAGGATATAAACTCTCAACTGCGAGAAACGCCTGAATTGTAAGATATAAACTCTCAATTGCGAGAAAACACCTGAATTGTGGGATATAAACTCTCAATTGCGAGAAAACGCCTGAATTGTGGGATATAAACTTAATTGCGAGAGAACGCCTGAATTGTGGGATATAAACTCTCAATTGCGAGAAAACGCCTGAATTGTAGGATATAAACCCACAATTGCGAGAAAACGTCTGAATTGTGGGATATAAACTTAATTGCGAGAGAACGCCTGAATTGTGGGATATAAACTCTCAATTGCGAGAGAACGCCTGAATTGTGGGATATAAACTCTCAATTGCGAGAAAACGCCTGAATTGTGGGATATAAACTCTCAATTGCGAGAGAACGCCTGAATTGTGGGATATAAACTCTCAATTGTGAGAAAACGCCTGAATTGTGGGATATAAACTCTCAATTGCGAGAAAACGCCTGAATTGTGGGATATAAACTCTCAATTGCGAGAAAACACCTGAATTGTAGGATATAAACTCACAATTGCGAGAAAACACCTGAATTGTGGAACACAAACTCACAATTGCGAGAAAACGTCTGAATTGTAGGATATAAACTCTCAATTGCGAGAAACGCCTGAATTGTAAGATATAAACTCTCAATTGCGAGAAAACACCTGAATTGTGGTATATAAACTCTCAATTGCGAGAAAACGCCTGAATTGTGGCATATAAACTTAATTGCGAGAGAACGCCTGAATTGTGGGATATAAACTCTCAATTGCGAGAAAACGCCTGAATTGTAGGATATAAACCCACAATTGCGAGAAAACGTCTGAATTGTGGGATATAAACTCAATTGCGAGAAAACGCCTGAATTGTGGGATATAAACTCTCAATTGCGAGAAAAACCCTGAATTGTGGGATATAAACTCACAATTGCGAGAAAACACCTGAATTGAGGAATATAAACTCTCAATTGCGAGAAAACGCCTGAATTGTGGGATATAAACTCTCAATTGCGAGAAAACGCCTGAATTGTAGGATATAAACCCACAATTGCGAGAAAACGTCTGAATTGTGGGATATAAACTTAATTGCGAGAGAACGCCTGAATTGTGGGATATAAACTCTCAATTGCGAGAGAACGCCTGAATTGTGGGATATAAACTCTCAATTGCGAGAAAACGCCTGAATTGTGGGATATAAACTCACAATTGCGAGAGAACGCCTGAATTGTGGGATATAAACTCTCAATTGTGAGAAAACGCCTGAATTGTGGGATATAAACTCTCAATTGCGAGAAAACGCCTGAATTGTGGGATATAAACTCTCAATTGCGAGAAAACACCTGAATTGTAGGATATAAACTCACAATTGCGAGAAAACACCTGAATTGTGGAACACAAACTCACAATTGCGAGAAAACGTCTGAATTGTAGGATATAAACTCTCAATTGCGAGAAACGCCTGAATTGTAAGATATAAACTCTCAATTGCGAGAAAACACCTGAATTGTGGTATATAAACTCTCAATTGCGAGAAAACGCCTGAATTGTGGCATATAAACTTAATTGCGAGAGAACGCCTGAATTGTGGGATATAAACTCTCAATTGCGAGAAAACGCCTGAATTGTAGGATATAAACCCACAATTGCGAGAAAACGTCTGAATTGTGGGATATAAACTCAATTGCGAGAAAACGCCTGAATTGTGGGATATAAACTCTCAATTGCGAGAAAAAGCCTGAATTGTGGGATATAAACTCACAATTGCGAGAAAACACCTGAATTGAGGAATATAAACTCGCAATTGCGAGAAAACGTCTGAATTGTAGGATATAAACCCACAATTGCGAGAAAACTTCTGAATTGTGGGATATAAACTCTCAATTGCGAGAAAACGCTTGAAATTGTGGGATATAAACTCACAATTGCGAGAAAACACCTGAATCGTGGGATATAAACTCTCAATTGCGAGAAAACACCTGAATTGTGGGATATAAACTCACAATTGCGAGAAAACAGCTGAATTGTAGGATATAAACCCACAATTGCGAGAAAATGCCTGAATTGTGGGATATAAACTCACAATTGCGAGAAAACACCTGAATTGTAGGATATAAACTCTCAATTGCGAGAAACGCCTGAATTGTAGGATATAAACTCTCAATTGCGAGAAAACACCTGAATTGTGGAACATAAACTCCCAATTGCGAGAAAACGTCTGAATTGTAGGATATAAACTCTCAATTGCGAGAAAACGCCTGAATTGTAGGATATAAACTCTCAATTGCGAGAAAACGCCTGAATTGTAGGATATAAACTCTCAATTGCGAGAAAACACCTGAATTGTGGGATATAAACTCTCAATTGCGAGAAAACAACTGAATTGTGGGATATAAACTCACAATTGCGAGAAAACAGCTGAATTGTGGGATATAAACTCACATTGCGAGAAAACAGCCGAATTGTGGGATATAAACTCGCAATTGCGAGAAAACGCCTGAATTGTGGTATATAAACTCTCAATTGCGAGAAAACGCCTGAATTGTGGGATATAAACTCTCAATTGCGAGAAAACACCTGAATTGTGGTATATAAACTCTCAATTGCGAGAAAACGCCTGAATTGTGGGATATAAACTCTCAATTGCGAGAAAACACCTGAATTGTGGGATATAAACTCTCAATTGCGAGAAAACACCTGAATTGTGGTATATAAACTCTCAATTGCGAGAAAACGCCTGAATTGTGGGATATAAACTCTCAATTGCGAGAAAACACCTGAATTGTGGGATATAAACTCACAATTGCGAGAAAACGCCTGAATTGTGGAATATAAACTCTCAATTGCGAGAAAACGCCTGAATTGTGGGATATAAACTCTCAATTGCGAGAAAACACCTGAATTGTGGGATATAAACTCACAATTGCGAGAAAACGCCTGAATTGTGGAATATAAACTCTCAATTGCGAGAAAACGCCTGAATTGTGGGATATAAACTCTCAATTGCGAGAAAACACCTGAATTGTGGGATATAAACTCACAATTGCGAGAAAACGCCTGAATTGTGGGATATAAACTCTCAATTGCGAGAAAACACCTGAATTGTGGGATATAAACTCACAATTGCGAGAAAACGCCTGAATTGTGGGATATAATCTCTCAATTGCGAGAAAACGCCTGAATTGTGGGATATAATCTCACAATTGCGAGAAAACGCCTGAATTGTGGGATATAAACTCACAATTGCGAGAAAACGCCTGAATTGTGGGATATAAACTCTCAATTGCGAGAAAACACCTGAATTGTGGGATATAAACTCACAATTGCGAGAAAACGCCTGAATTGTGGAATATAAACTCGCAATTGTAGAATATATATTTACCTTCGTGTCTCCTATCAGTATTACACAAACATGTGAAATTGGTGGGCAAATATGCTTAAGGTCCAAGAACACCATGTCAATGTGCAACAACCCTTAATGACCATAAAAATAGGATTAATTTTCTTTATGCAAAATGTTTTTTGCTCCCATATTTTGGTGGGAATCGCCCACAGACCGACACTCACCTCCACTATCAGAAACACCTGCCAGTAAAGCATCAGACATTCAGAAGAGTAATGGATCTGCCCTACAGACGCACACAGACAGCCTTCATAATCATCTTCTTCAAAGATGCAGCTCATAATGCGACGGCGCCATGACAGCTTGCCAATATGTCGGGCCGAGCCCAGGATGGGCGCTGGGGTTTTTGACGTATATGCAGAGCGCTGAGATGCTCGGCGGGCCTGTCAAGAACACGGTTTCTTTTATTTCTCTGTTTAAGTGAGTTTAAGCAGCGATGTGACATCCTGAAGACACTTCACAAGATCGACTGCTGCTTCTGCTTCCTCTGAAAAAGTCAGAGCTAAATGAACATTTCTTAAGAAACAAGCTCTTTTCTTTCTGAAAGAGACCAAAAAATACATGTTTAGTTGAAGCCAATCAGGAGTGATATGGAAGCTTGTTTTGAAATAGAAAAGTTAAACGTTTATTTCTCGCAAATACAAGAAAAAACTCAGAATTGTTGGATATAAACTCCCAGTTGCGAGAAAACACCTGCATTGTGGGATATAAACTTGCAATTGTGAGAAAAGGTCAGAATTGTGGGATAAAAACTTGCAATAGTGAGAAAAGGTCAGAATTGTGGGATAAAAACTTGCAATTGCGAGAAAAGGTCAGAATTGTGGGATAAAAACTTGCTATTCCGAGAAAAAGTCAGAATTGTGGGATAAAAACTTGCAATAGTGAGAAAAGGTCAGAATTGTGGGATAAAAACTTGCAATAGTGAGAAAAGGTCAGAATTGTGGGATAAAAACTTGCTATTGCGAGAAAAGGTCAGAATTGTGGGATAAAAACTTGCAATAGTGAGAAAAGGTCAGAATTGTGGGATAAAAACTTGCAATAGTGAGAAAAGGTCAGAATTGTGGGATAAAAACTTGCTATTGCGAGAAAAGGTCAGAATTGTGGGATAAAAACTTGCAATAGTGAGAAAAGGTCAGAATTGTGGGATAAAAACTTGCAATAGTGAGAAAAAGTCAGAATTGTGGGATAAAAACTTGCAATAGTGAGAAAAAGTCAGAATTGTGGGATAAAAACTTGCAAATAGTGAGAAAAAGTCAGAATTGTGGTATAAAAACTTGCAATTGCGAGAAAAGTCAGAATTGTGGGATAAAAACTTGCAATTGCGAGAAAAGGTCAGAATTGTGGGATAAAAACTTGCAATAGTGAGATAAAGTCAGAATTGTGGGATAAAAACTTGCTATTGCGAGAAAAGGTCAGAATTGTGGGATAAAAACTTGCAATAGTGAGAAAAAGTCAGAATTGTGGGATAAAAACTTGCTATTGCGAGAAAAGGTCAGAATTGTGGGATAAAACCTTGCTATTGCGAGAAAAGGTCAGAATTGTGGGATAAAACCTTGCAATAGTGAGAAAAAGTCAGAATTGTGGGATAAAAACTTGAAATTGCGATAAAAAAGTCAGAATTGTGGAATATAAACTTGCAATTGCGAGAAAATCTTGAATTTTCAGATATAAACTTGCAATAGTGAGAAAAAAAGTGAAAATTTTGAAATATTTTTTATTTTTTGTTCCATGAAAGAAACAACCTTTCATATAAAAAATACACTATAAAATATATTCACTATAGCCAAAAACATGACGTCGAGTTCTGATACAGATTCATTCCTTTATTAAGGTTCAGATATTGTTGCACAGTAAAAAATACTTGTGATTAAAAAATCTGTTACAATGAATCAACTGAAACGTTCAAAAATTTCAGGCTACAAAGCAAAATAAAAAAATATACATATGTATATAGCATACGTGGACACGAGTCCAGAGCGCACGCGCCGTCGTAAGCCTCAGCGATTAATATTCATACTCTTAAATACTGATCAAGAGAATAATGCTTCATATTCTGTACATACGAGATGCTGGAGAACAGAAAGCAGAAGGCCTTCCCCTGCCGGATCATTGCCTAACGCCACATTCATCCGAGCCTCAGGATCATCTGAGTGAAGAAACGACAGCGCTGATCTTTACACACCAAACAAAGGATGAAGAGATTGAGATGCTTTTTTATTATTGTAGTGCTATCATTAGAGGTGAATTAAGTCTGTGCAGCCTTTCCTAGCAGGATCATTCCTGGAAAATAAAGAAGAGGAGCTGAGGGACGTCCAGTTACGCGATCGCTTTGGCTTCGGGTAAGAACGCCTCCCAATACTTTATTAGCTGAAACACACAGACAAAAGAAACAACATGAACACGGTTCTTTACTCTGATTGGTTGACCATTAACACTCATGTTGTGTTTAGGTCACTTTGACCCGGAGAGGATTTACTTTACACCGAAAATCCGACAAAAGGTTCTATATGTATATTTTCTATGTGAAAATGTTCAGGATATAGCTTTAATTAATTAATTAAGTTTTAATTCATTTTATTCTGATTCAATTTTATGAATTAAGCAGCTCATAAACATACTTTATTACTAGAAAGAATTGAAATAACCCATTAAACATGAAAGTATTATGCAATCATTTAAGACATTTCTCCTTATATAGAACATTTTTTGGCATAAAGGGTTCTTCAAAATTGAGTCAAGAACCCTAGAGTTCAATATAGAACCACATTAAACTTTTATTCTAACACTGTCTTAACCAGACGTAAAATTCCAGTAACAAGCAGTTTTCTGAGATGTGACTAAATAAAAAGTCACAACCAATCAGAAGAGCGTGTGGGCGGAGTCTCTCTGCAAGGGGACTGCACTCGCAACCAAATCAATAAAAAAAATCAGCCAATCAGAAGAGCGTGTGGGCGGAGTCTCTCTGCAAGCGCACTGCACTCGCAACCAAATCAATAAAAAAAAATCAGCCAATCAGAAGAGCGTGTGGGCGGAGTCTCTCTGCAAGCGCACTGCACTCGCAACCAAATCAATAAAAAATCAGCCAATCAGAAGAGGCTATAAAGGTCAGTAGCTATAACTAGAACTATAGCTATAATCAGTAGCTGATATTATCATTGTCACACTTTGTATGTTGCTGTTCCAGCCACGGCATCGCAGAAATACAACCGTGTCTAAAATCGAATCGTCACGTAGTTAAGTTAAAACTCTGATTAACGTGGAAAAGACGCGGTTTATCTGGTCAGGACACAGTGTAAGAATGCAGTTACTGTGGTTTCATTGGACTAAAACTTCCTGCCTTTGCTCATTCATTTAATTAGCACAGGTTTAGCTAATGAAAGAAAATGATAGAGAGCGGAGATTTATAAGCAGTATTTCCAGCACAGCTCGAGGCTTCAACACACACCTGCTGTTGTGTGTGAACGAGTGACTCCAGATATTTAACGATGACGACTTTGAAATCCTTCACTCTGTCTTTCTGTGAGGAGAAAAAGACACTCGGTCAGAGAAACAAGCGTTGGGTTTTAAACACACACTGACGGCTGAACTCACCTCGAATCTGCCAACCTCTCGCCGGATGACTTTAGAGATCTGCTCAAAATCTCTTTCACCCTGCTGCACTTTCCCTTCCCACTGAACACACACACACACACACACACACACACACACACACACGAGACATGCTTTAGGAATAAGAGCTGAAAAAACGGTCCGTCTCAAGCAGAATAAACAAAGTCACGCCAGGTCAGAAGATCTAGTGAGCGCATGATTATCATTTATGGGATGAGAGCGATGATCTATAATGAATCCTGCATTAACAACTACAAATAACCAACACAAGACATCAGCCAATGTACAATAAAAGCACAACTCAGCTGTTAAAGTGAGAGATGATGTGTGTTTGTAAGCATGTCGTGAGCGTCTGATGAATCCATAATTAGGCTTTGATCTGCATAATGCAAATATAAGTGCCATGAAGAGTGTAAAAGAGCAGGCGTGATGATGAAGACAGCAAATCAAATCAAAGCAACAGTCCTACCTCCTCGATCTCCTTCGTGGGGCGTGACGGGGAAAATGCAGAAATTAAAGAGGCTGAAAATGTTTCATGCTTAAAAAAATCAATAACTGTCATGAACTCTTGCAGCTGTCGGTGGTTTGAAGGAACAGTAGAGATATGAATGAACCGAAGGGAGGGAAGGGAAATAAACATGCTGGATAATTCCCATCATCCCCGGCGCTGCTCACAAACTCAAGCTGTGTCCCAAATATATAGCAATAATAGGTGCAATAATATCATTTTGATGTTTTTTTTTAATAACAGTATCATTTAGATATTTTATGTGCCATAATATTGGACTAATTAATTACTAATTATTGCATTGTTTTTATTCTTACATTGTCCATTCTAGTTTTTTTATTGCTATAATGCTATTTATTGATGAAGCTGCTTAGACATACACCCTAGTTTCTAATGTTTTTATTGGTTAATGTTTTTATCTTGTGTTTTGGCCAGACTTTAGTACTTCGATTCATTCCTTCATGTAAAAATGTGTATGGAATGACAATAAAAGACCCTTGAAATGACGCTTTACGCACTATGTAGGGAACCAGCTACTGTGTGAGGTCTATTTTGTTATCCACTTTGGCTATTTAATTAAAGCTGCAACATTCCAGACTTCTTTTGTTGTTAATTAAGTGCATCATCCACTGAACCTTTTCTTGCTGGAATTTAACACAATATTTGCAACTTATTTTTAATATAGTTTTTTTAGACTTTTAAATTAATTTCATGAATTTAAAGTCCCCCTATAGTCAATAATTGTATCCTTTAAAACTCATCTTTGATCACCAAAATTACATATTTAAATGTTTTTTCATTGAAAAAGAAAAATTCTTCATATCTTAAAATAGCTTGAATGTAACTCGACACCCTTGCCTCATTTAGTATACACGGTTCTATGAATATGCAAATGACCAATAACATTTCTTAATTTATCATTTAAAATGGTGTCTAATAAAATTTTAAATATAAAAATAATTCAAAAATCTATATTAAAAATGTAATCAAATTTACAACAAAAGATTTGTATTTGTCAAATAAGGTGCTGTACAACAGACTTTGTAAGTAAGTACTATACTTTGTAAATTAAGACTCAAAAAATATTTTGGCTGAATGATATTACCTTAATTATAATACTGTATTATTATTGTTGTTATTACTACTTTGAGAGGAACATTGTAATAAACAATAGTAAAATATTTCTGTCACAACTTCAAGTTAAAGCGAACTTTTATTTTGGCAGGCTTTTTACCGAAAGTTTTCAGAACTTTTATTTTGGCAGGCTTTTTGACGATAGTTTTCAGAACTTTTATTTTGGCAGGCTTTTTGACGATAGTTTTCAGAACTTTTATTTTGGCAGGCTTTTTACCGATAGTTTTCAGAACTTTTATTTTGGCAGGCTTTTTACCGATAGTTTTCAGAACTTTTATTTTGACAGGCTTTTTACCGATAGTTTTCAGAACTTTTATTTTGGCAGGCTTTTTACCGATAGTTTTCAGAACTTTTATTTTGGCAGGCTTTTTGACGATAGTTTTCAGAACTTTTATTTTGGCAGGCTTTTTACCGATAGTTTTCAGAACTTTTATTTTGGCAGGCTTTTTACCGATAGTTTTCAGAACTTTTATTTTGGCAGGCTTTTTGACGATAGTTTTCAGAACTTTTATTTTGGCAGGCTTTTTACCGAAAGTTTTCAGAACTTTTATTTTGGCAGGCTTTTTGACGATAGTTTTCAGAACTTTTATTTTGGCAGGCTTTTTGACGATAGTTTTCAGAACTTTTATTTTGGCAGGCTTTTTACCGATAGTTTTCAGAACTTTTATTTTGGCAGGCTTTTTACCGATAGTTTTCAGAACTTTTATTTTGACAGGCTTTTTACCGATAGTTTTCAGAACTTTTATTTTGGCAGGCTTTTTACCGATAGTTTTCAGAACTTTTATTTTGGCAGGCTTTTTGCCGATAGTTTTCAGAACTTTTATTTTGGCAGGCTTTTTACCAATAGTTTTCAGAACTTTTGTTTTGGCAGGCTTTTTACCGATAGTTTTCAGAACTTTTATTTTGGCAGGCTTTTTACCGATAGTTTTCAGAACTTTTATTTTGGCAGGCTTTTTGCCGATAGTTTTCAGAACTTTTATTTTGGCAGGCTTTTTGCCGATAGTTTTCAGAACTTTTATTTTGGTTTTTGGCAAAAAATAAAAATGTCATAGTGCATAAGTGTTTGAATTGGGACGCATTTTTACACACAAGCTCATGAACAATCCGTTAATCAGACACAGCTTGCGGCCGATCGTGTCAATAACATCAATCATGCATATCTGAGGTCATATTTCTGTGCATGTTCGTACCTCCTTGATCTCGTCTTTGGCCTGCTGGAGTTTGTCGGGTTTGTTGGCGTACTGCAGTTTGGCTTCGGCTTCTCTCTTCCGCTGAAGCATCAGCTCCGCCTCCTGCCATTTGCCCCATGTTTTCATTCGCTGGTCGAACACGCCCTGCAGACACATGAAGCGTCACATGACCAGCCGTGAGACAAACCAGACGCCAAGCAAAGTCGAATTCGAGCACTTCAAGCACTTTAAGCACCGTGTACAGTACAAACCCTGAATGAGTGACTTTACATCTGTATGTCACTATATGATGCAAGTAGTTTAAGAACTGAAATAACACAGAATTCCAGATCTTGTTTGTTTCTACACTCACTGTGACGGCGGTGATGAGCTGCACATATTGGCTGTTTCAAGGGGTTTTCAAGACTAACATTTTAAAAAGTCAAATTCAAGCAGCTTAAAGGGATAGTTCACCAAAAATGAAAATTAGCCCATGATTTACTCTCCCTGAAGTCATCCTAGGTGTATATGACATTCTTCTTTCAGACGAATACAATCAGAGTTATATTCAAAAATTTCCTGGTAATGAGAGTTTTATAATGAGAGTGAATGGCAGTTTCTATTTTGAAGTTCATAAAAGTGCATCTATCCATCATAAAAGTGCATCTATCCATCATAAAAGTGCATCTGTCCATCATAAAAGTGCATCTATCCATCATAAAAGTGCATCTATCCATCATAAAAGTGCATCTGTCCATCATAAAAGTGCATCTGTCCATCATAAAAGTGCATCTGTCCATCATAAAAGTGCATCTATCCATCATAAAAGTGCATCTATCCATCATAAAAGTGCATCTATCCATCATAAAAGTGCATCTATCCATCATAAAAGTGCATCTATCCATCATAAAAGTGCATCTGTCCATCATAAAAGTGCATCTATCCATCATAAAAGTGCATCTATCCATCATAAAAGTGCATCTGTCCATCATAAAAGTGCATCTGTCCATCATAAAAGTGCATCTATCCATCATAAAAGTGCATCTATCCATCATAAAAGTGCATCTATCCATCATAAAAGTGCATCTATCCATCATAAAAGTGCATCTGTCCATCATAAAAGTGCATCTATCCATCATAAAAGTGCATCTATCCATCATAAAAGTGCATCTGTCCATCATAAAAGTGCATCTATCCATCTTTAAAGTGCATCTGTCCATCATAAAAGTGCATCTGTCCATCATAAAAGTGCATCTACCCATCATAAAAGTGCATCTATCTATTATAAAAGTGCATCTGTCCATCATAAAAGTGCATCTATCCATCATAAAAGTGCATCTATCCATCATAAAAGTGCATCTATCTATTATAAAAGTGCATCTGTCCATCATAAAAGTGCATCTATCCATCATAAAAGTGCATCTATCCTTCATAAAAGTGCATCTGTCCATCATAAAAGTGCATCTATCCTTCATAAAAGTGCATCTGTCCATCATAAAAGTGCATCTGCCCATCATAAAAGTGCATCTATCCATCATAAAAGTGCATCTATCCATCATAAAAGTGCATCTATCCATCATAAAAGTGCATCTGTCCATCATAAAAGTGCATCTGTCCATCAAAAAAGTGCATCTATCCATCATAAAAGTGCATCTATCCATCATAAAAGTGCATCTATCCATCATAAAAGTGCATCTGCCCATCATAAAAGTGCATCTATCCATCATAAAAGTGCATCTATCCATCATAAAAGTGCATCTATCCATCATAAAAGTGCATCTATCCTTCATAAAAGTGCATCTGTCCATCATAAAAGTGCATCTGCCCATCATAAAAGTGCATCTGTCCATCATAAAAGTGCATCTATCCTTCATAAAAGTGCATCTGTCCATCATAAAAGTGCATCTGCCCATCATAAAAGTGCATCTGTCCATCATAAAAGTGCATCTGTCCATCAAAAAAGTGCATCTGTCCATCATAAAAGTGCATCTGTCCATCATAAAAGTGCATCTATCCATCATAAAAGTGCATCTATCCATCATAAAAGTGCATCTATCCTTCATAAAAGTGCATCTGTCCATCATAAAAGTGCATCTATCCATCATAAAAGTGCATCTGTCCTTCATAAAAGTGCATCTGTCCATCATAAAAGTGCATCTATCCATCATAAAAGTGCATCTATCCATCATAAAAGTGCATCTATCCTTCATAAAAGTGCATCTATCCTTCATAAAAGTGCATCTGTCCATCATAAAAGTGCATCTGTCCATCAAAAAAGTGCATCTGTCCATCATAAAAGTGCATCTGTCCATCATAAAAGTGCATCTATCCATCATAAAAGTGCATCTATCCATCATAAAAGTGCATCTATCCTTCATAAAAGTGCATCTGTCCATCATAAAAGTGCATCTGTCCATCATAAAAGTGCATCTGTCCTTCATAAAAGTGCATCTGTCCATCATAAAAGTGCATCTATCCATCATAAAAGTGCATCTATCCATCATAAAAGTGCATCTATCCTTCATAAAAGTGCATCTGTCCATCATAAAAGTGCATCTGTCCATCAAAAAAGTGCATCTGTCCATCATAAAAGTGCATCTGTCCATCATAAAAGTGCATCTGTCCATCATAAAAGTGCATCTGTCCATCATAAAAGTGCATCTGTCCATCATAAAAGTGCATCTGTCCATCATAAAAGTGCATCTGTCCATCATAAAAGTGCATCTATCCATCATAAAAGTGCATCTGTCCATCATAAAAGTGCATCTATCCTTCATAAAAATGCATCTGTCCATCATAAAAGTGCATCTATCCTTCATAAAAGTGCATCTGTCCATCATAAAAGTGCATCTGTCCATCAAAAAAGTGCATCTGTCCATCATAAAAGTGCATCTGTCCATCATAAAAGTGCATCTGTCCATCATAAAAGTGCATCTGTCCATCATAAAAGTGCATCTGTCCATCATAAAAGTGCATCTGTCCATCAAAAAAGTGCATCTGTCCATCATAAAAGTGCATCTGTCCATCATAAAAGTGCATCTGTCCATCATAAAAGTGCATCTGTCCATCATAAAAGTGCATCTGTCCATCATAAAAGTGCATCTGTCCATCATAAAAGTGCATCTGTCCATCATAAAAGTGCATCTATCCTTCATAAAAGTGCATCTGTCCATCATAAAAGTGCATCTATCCTTCATAAAAATGCATCTGTCCATCATAAAAGTGCATCTATCCTTCATAAAAGTGCATCTGTCCATCATAAAAGTGCATCTGTCCATCAAAAAAGTGCATCTGTCCATCATAAAAGTGCATCTGTCCATCATAAAAGTGCATCTGTCCATCATAAAAGTGCATCTGTCCATCATAAAAGTGCATCTGTCCATCATAAAAGTGCATCTATCCATCATAAAAGTGCATCTATCCATCATAAAAGTGCATCTATCCTTCATAAAAGTGCATCTGTCCATCATAAAAGTGCATCTGTCCATCATAAAAGTGCATCTGTCCATCATAAAAGTGCATCTGTCCATCATAAAAGTGCATCTGTCCATCATAAAAGTGCATCTATCCATCATAAAAGTGCATCTATCCTTCATAAAAGTGCATCTATCCATCATAAAAGTGCATCTATCCTTCATAAAAGTGCATCTGTCCATCATAAAAGTGCATCTGTCCATCATAAAAGTGCATCTGTCCATCATAAAAGTGCATCTGTCCATCATAAAAGTGCATCTATCCATCATAAAAGTGCATCTATCCTTCATAAAAGTGCATCTGTCCATCATAAAAGTGCATCTATCCTTCATAAAAGTGCATCTATCCTTCATAAAAGTGCATCTGCTAATCTGCTATATGATGCAGAAGTAGTTTGATAAGTGCAGTGTTTCTGCGCTCACTTTGACGGCGGTGATGAGCCGCACGTAATCTCCCAGCAGCTCGGAGAACATGAAGAAGTCGTTGCAAGCCTGATCCTGGTGCAGTGTGTCGATCTTCTCCTCCACCTCGGCCAGCTGAGACAGCGCTCGAGACAGAGCCGTGTGATCCTCGGAGTTCCCCAGCATCGCGGAGCTCTTCGCAAACGACACCGTGTTCACCGACAGCTCTGCGGGTCAGAGAGCGACCGACATGTGGATATTACATCATACCGTTTAAAACCATGTTTGGTCGTGGGTCTTTTGAGCTCTCAGGGCCTCAATTGTGGAATTCGTTGCCTATCAAAAGTGTTTTGAAAACCGTGTCCTAACCAGACGCGATGCGATACGTTTCCAGCGACAAATAATTAGTCTGTTCACACTAGACGGGACGCGACTGCGAGATGCGTTAAAATCAATCAAAACCCACAGCCAATCAGAACAGTGTGTGGGCGGAGTCTCGTGGTAAGTGGGCGGAGTATCACTGTAAGTGGGCGGAGTATCACTGTAAGTGCATGAAAAATGGAAAATGGAAAAAGTACATAATCAAGTTCACAAATATTACACATTTTAAACATATTTAAACATAATTACAAATACATACTGAGTTACTAAAACAATTTTTGTTAAAGAATACACTTGTTTGTTCACAGTTTGAGCGTTCTTGTTTCCATTTGTTTAATTTCTAGATCTGAGGTGAATTATCCATCGTTGCTTCAACGGCTACAAAGCTGGAGCACTAAATGATATTCAGAGTCACATTACACGCTTTTAACATTAAATAAAGCACATAAACAGTCCCTGAGATCATCATCGCCACACTTTGTGTTTGTTGTTCCAGCGCGACGTCGCAGAAACATAGAAACCGTTTCTAAAATAGAATCGACGCCGTCGCGGCTGGTTAGCACAAAAACTCTGATTAACATGGAAAAGACGCTATTATCGCGTGTAGTTAGGACACGGTGTGATATGGTTGATTAAAGTGCGAATGATTAAAGTTGGTTATTAGAGATAGGTTATTTTAGTGATGAATTTGTATTAGTGTATTGTGTGGATGTTTAAATGTGATTGTGAAATTTGTACATGTGAAAACTATTGTATTTTTGTGTTTATAATAGTATGCAATGCCAAAGTAACCAGTCACTATGAGTGCAGTTTTAACTTTATTGTGTTATCCTTGACAAATGAGTGTATTTCACTTCTTTATTTGTCTAATAAATCAAATCAAACATATGAAGCGCATACATTACTGATCTAAAATATGGAATAATTATGATTTTTAATGTGTCTGAAGGAGTCTCTTCTGCTCACCAAAACTGCATTTATTTGATATAAAAACTGTAAAAACAGTGAAATATTATTATGATGAACAAAAAGATGATGAAGAATCATAAACTTATGCGGAGGGAAGCAGTGTGATGATAAAACCTATGAAAATACTGTTGTTTTATTAAAGATCCTGCTGTTCTCGAAACCTCAATATTAACAGTTTCTGTTAATAAAACAAAAGTTTGAAAACAAGCAGTTTTATCACATTACAGCAGAACGTAGTCACGTCTTTAACAATAGAGTTTCACAGCAGCTTTACAGTGATAATAGGAGATTACAGTAACAGAGATTGTTTAGGCTTTACAGCAGATCTAGAATAAAGTTATTGTCCAGATAAAGTTAGTTTTGATTGATTCACTTCCGTTGTAAAGATCATTAGTTATTAACTTAGCGGCCGCTAACACACACCGTTCTAACAGAAAACACACTTTTAATGTGTTCTGGACGTTCATTCACACACAACAGTGTTTGAGCTCGAGAACACACACTCTGAAACAGGATCCAAGTGCAAGTTTTTAAAAGCGTGATCATCTCTGTGTAAACTTCACAAACGTGAATCTGTGAAACGGTGACGGCGCACACATGCGTATCACGTGTTTAGTCTATAGATATGTGTGTTTGAATATATATGTTTGCAGGCGTATAGTCTTTCTCAATAAATTACTTGTCTGGCCTTAAAAATTCATAATACAGAATATTTAGTCGTTTCCGCGGATCCATACGAACTAGAATCATTTTGACAAGGTTTACATTACTGATCAAGCGTCTTGAATAATTATGTCTCTGAAAGTCTCTTCTGTTCACTAAAGCTGTGTTTATTTAATCAAAAATACAGTAAAAACAGTGAAATATTATTATAATGTAAATCAGCTGTTTTCTATGTGAATATATAATAAAGTGTAATTTATTCCTGTGATCAAAGCTGAATTTTCAGCATCATTACTCCAGTCTTCAGTGTCACATGATCCTTCAGAAATCAACACGTACCAATGCTAAATTTTTCTAAATGTCATAATCATTTGTTAACAAACAAGTGTTCATCACGTCAATGAGATCATTGTTTCTGGCTTAAATTATTACATTGTTTAAATTAATACATTTTTACATTTTAAATTAATGTACATTTCTGGAATGCATAACGTAGACAGTTCTCTTACGAGAGGTTCTCTCGTATTGCGTAAGTTTAGCTTACGCTACGGGAAAGATTCATCTTCTCGAGATACTGAAGCCAAAAAATTATCCTTAATTTTGTATAACTTGTCAACGCAGTGCAGCAGCTAGCAGACCTAGAGCAGGCCATCTCGCGTGCTCATTGGCTGCCCTGCGGGCAACTGCTGCAGCCTACCAGTGCGCCCGGCGTGACGTCACGCCCAATGAAGGGCGCCCGCGCCTTTATAGCGTCACAGCCCACCAGATAGGCGTGGCTTAGCGTATAAAATAGGGGCTGTAGGCTGAATTCTCTGATTTTTCGACTCTTCAGCGAGCTCTTCGCATCGCTGGATTTGAGAGAAGCCACCGCCGCCGTCGAACAGCGAACAGCCAGCTTAGGACAGCGCTGAGGAAGCCGGCCGTCTTCGCCACCTTCAGCCATCCGTGCGAGCTACGCTATCCGGCGACGTATCCTTTTTTGCAAATCATTCTAAAAGAGCAGCGAGCGTCTTTTTAAAGATGCCTCGCACTTCCTGCGGCTCGTGTAAAGCCCCGCTCAGCGGCGGAGACCGCCACCTGATCTGCGCTCTCTGCCTGGGCCTGGAACACGCAGAGCTCGCCCTCGCGTCCGGGGGCTGCGAGCTCTGTGAGGAGCTTCCGCTGTCGACCCTGCGGGCTCGACTCGAAGCGTTCAACACCACAGCAGTCACTCCGCCTCCTGTGGGACCGCGCAGAAAGAAGCGCCGTTCCCTGAGACAGCCGGAACCTGTGGCCACAGCGACGCGCTCGCCGGAGAACCTCCCTCGAGCCTCGCTCTCGCCTTCCCCACCTCTCCTCACTGACGCGCAGCTGCCGCTTGCGAGCCTCACTGCCGTCACTTCGGAGGATGAGTCCGTGGGACACGCCACAAAAGACTGCTGCTCTATCCTGGCATCAGACAGCGAGGAATGTTCGCTTCACACCGCCTCCTCGTCAATCCAGGAATCCGCCCGTACCCGCGCTGGAGCTGACGCGGAACTTATGCGCCTGCTGACGCAAGCTGTCGACCGTCTCGGGCTCGAGTGGTCGCTGCCGAAGGAACCCGCGCCGAACAGGCTCGACGGCTGCTTCCTTCAAAGTCGCCGCCGCGCAGTTTCAGAAACCAGGCCCGCTCCATTCCTGCCGGAACTTCATGCGGAGCTGACGAAGTCGTGGAATTCGCCTTTTTCGGCTAGACTTCAGTCACAGGCCTCCGCGTCGCTCTCCCGAGTGGACGGCGCCGCCGAGAAAGGGTACACAGCGATTCCCCCTGTGGAAGAGGCGGTCGCAGCGCACCTTTGCCCGCCCTCCGCGAGATGGCGGTCACGGTCAGCCCTCCCGTCTAAAGCCTGCAGAGCCACTTCCGCCTTGGTCGGCCGCGCTTATGCCGCCTCCGGCCAGGCCGCGTCTGCTCTACACTCGATGGCTGTGCTTCAGATCCTGCAAGCCGACCTCCTCCGTGAATGGGATGAGAAGGGCCGGGACCCAGCTGCGGTTACGGATTTGAGAAGCGCGACGGATCTTTCTCTCCGCGCCACCAAAGCTGCAGCCCAGGCCATCGGACGAGCCATGGCCGCGTTAACCGTGACGGAGAGGCACCTCTGGTTAACGCTCGCGGATATGAGGGAAACTGAGCGAGCCACCTTTCTGAACGCGCCGCTTTCCCCCACTGGTCTCTTCGGCCCAGCGGTGAACGGGATTGTTGACCGCTTCTCTATGGTGCAAAAGACCACGCAGGCCATGAACCTCTTCCTGCCGCGACGCTCGAGTTCCGCCACAGGCCGCTCTCGCGAGAGACAAAGCCAGCCTCCTGTGCGAACCAGCACCCAGCGTCCAGCACAGCCTCAGCATCAGCCTTCGCAGCGACGTCAGGGCGGCCGCCCTAGATCGCGCTCAGACAGCCGTCGCAGACCGCCGCCCCCCAGAGGGCCTCGGCAAAGGCTCACGCTGAAGTCTGAGCACGCGAAGCCCTCCTAACAGCGGGAGAGAAAAGACGCGCGTGTCCCGCTGCGGCCGGACCGCCGTCAAAGTTCATTTCCCTGTCAGTCCCCTTCGAACAGGCTACTGCAGTGGTTCAACTAGCAGCCAACGAGCCGGTTTATTCACCCTCTCGCCTGCACACAAACGCCGTTTTCACGGCGACCCAGAGAAATCTCAAAAAGAGTATAATGTCTGGTCCGGCTCACGCCGTCAGTGTTTTAAGTGTAGTGAATGTGCCCACGCCCCAGTGTTCACCCCTACACATAAGCACTCAAAATCCCGTGTCACTCACAGAGCACACTCTCATAAAGCGCAGAAAAGCCGCTCGAGTGTTGAATGTAAGAAATGTGTCCACAGGTCTGTGCCCACTATCTGCCCGCTCTGTTACACGATCAAAAAAGCTTATGAACGTAAGTCTTGTGCCCGCCAGAGAGCGCTCACGCTTGCTAACACAAACCTTCCCCCGGGTCCCGCCTGTGCGTTTAAGTGTTATCACGAAACACAGGGCGTTAATAAAACGCTCCCCATCTACTATGATCGGGGCGTCAGATACAGTTGTAAGTCTCGTGCCCGCGTGCGCGCGCTCACGCTTACAGAGAGCTCTCCCGCCCAGAGCGCTGCTCGCGCGTCAAAGTGTGGCAAAAGTATGTTCCCCATCCCTTATGATCGGGACATCTCACATAAGTCAGCCGGTCTCGGCTGTCAGCGAGCGGCCATTGCCCAGAACCGAGAGCGCGCGCGCCGCGCTCTCGGCTCCGGTTCAGTTTCACAAGCCCGCAAATGGCGGCGGTCTGAACCCGGAGGCCATTCGCCCCCTGGCGGCTCACATAGCTGCGTGGGAAACTATCCCAGGGATTTCAGAATGGGTGTTGAGCACAATAAAGCAGGGCTATGCACTTCAATTCGTTCGCAGTCCTCCGCGCTTTCAAGCCCGGACCGACGATAGTGAATGCGGAAGTAGCACACCTACTTCACGCAGAAATAGCAAAGCTGCTGTGCAAAGGGGCTATAGAAAAGGTGCCGCCTTCTCTGAGCGAGTCAGGCTTTTACAGCCGATATTTTCTCGTACCCAAGAAGGACGGAGCCTTCAGACCTATCCTAGATCTGAGATATTTGAACAAAGTGCTTGTAAAAAGACCGTTCAAAATGCTTACGACCAGAAAAATCCTCGCGCACGTTCGCCCGAGGGACTGGTTTATTTCTCTAGATCTGAAGGATGCCTATTTTCAGATTCAGATAGTACCCCGTCACAGGCAATTTTTGAGATTCGCCTTCGACGGTCAGGCATATCAATACACCGTCCTGCCGTTCGGCCTGTCCCTAGCACCCCGTACATTTACAAAGTGCATGGACGCGGCGCTCGCCCCCCTGAGAAGTCAGGGGCTGCGCATAATGAACTATCTGGACGATTGGCTGATATTGGCACAGTCAGAGACAGAACTACTATCTCACAGAACAGTGCTTCTCAGTCATCTGGAAAGCTTGGGTCTCACGGTCAACTGGACCAAGAGCTCATTACTGCCCAGCCAGTCAATTTCCTTTTTAGGAATAGAACTGGACTCGGTGACCATGACGGCTCGTTTATCGACACAGCGCGCGCGCCGTGTTCGCCACCTAGCCGCATCTTTCCAGAAGGGCAGCTTTCTCCCTTTGAAAACATTTCAAAGGATGTTGGGCTGTATGGCATCAGCTGCAGCGGTGCTCCAGCTGGGCCTACTGCGCATGCGCCCGCTCCAACGCTGGTTGAACGCTCGCGCGCCTCGCCGAGCCTGGGTGTCTGGCGGCCAGAAAATCAGAGTGACTCAGACCTGCATAACAGCTCTGCAGCCCTGGTTAGTGGCCGATTGGTACCAGCATGGAGTAATGATGGGAACCATCTCTTATCGGAAGGTCATCTCGACAGACGCGTCCAACTCGGGTTGGGGCGCGCTGTTAGAGGGCAGACCGGCCTTTGGCCAGTGGTCAGACCAGGAGAAGGGTTTTCACACAAACTGTCTGGAAATGATAGCGGTCCAGAACGCGCCGTCACATACAGCTCCGTGGCCGATTCCGGTGAGGGCAGATCTCCTCTCTCAAGCTCGCGGCACGATCTGGCATCCCCATCCAGAGCGCTGGTCTCTGCATGCATGGTTGATCAACGGGTACTCGTTGCCCTGCCAGAAGGAGTGATGAACACGATCACGCAGTCTAGAGCCCCTTCCACGAGAAGGCTCTACTCGTCTAAATGGTCGGTGTTCTCTGGATGGTGCACCGACAGAGGTCTGGACCCGCGGACATGCGGGGTGGCGCATCTGCTCACTTTCCTACAAGAGCTGTTGGATAAGGGAAGATCCCCATCCACGCTCAAAGTTTACGTGGGGGCCGTAGCAGCATTCGCGGAATCGACGCACGGCCAGTCACT
>NW_027509202.1:175000-177500 GCF_051911475.1 Siphateles boraxobius | reverse complement strand
CGTTATTACAGTCAAACCGAAACTCATTCAGACACTTCAACATTTCTCACATTATCAGTTTATTCGCTATAGTTGGTAATAAAATCTGACAGGACTCAGTTGATATTTGACTGGTTTTGTCCGTCCTTCTGTTAGACTCTCACACATGAATTATGTTGAATATCTGTCAGCTGTTAAATTTAACTACACAATTAGATAATACCAGTTTAGCTCAACCAATCACCAAGCAATGCTTCATGTTGTTCAGTCTGTGCTGTAAAAAGGTGCATTAGTTATTAAAGAAAAAACACTTCAGCAAAACATGATTTAAGCTCTCGTCACTTACAGAAATGAACTATAGAGTCCTGCACACACTAATCTGAATCTGGTGTCTGAATAATGTTTGGTGTGACAGGATATATGCATACACTCTAAAAAATCTTGGGTTATTTTTCTACCGGAATCCTGGGTTGAGTCTTTTTCGGGTCAATTTTTGGGTTATTTTCTCAGTGTTTGGATAGCTATGTTACCCAGCTCCTCGGTCAAACTTAACAACCCAATGTTTGGGTAGTTTTTGTATACACTTGAATTACTTCTAAATGTTTTATTTTTACTTCTAATATTTGTTAAACAAGATTAAATGTATGCAATATATATTCAAAACTATATAAAATGTGCTATACTGTAAAATATGATCAAAAATAAAGGAATTATCATGCAAACCAGTGTGGGTGTGGAGTATCTTTTTTTTTAAACTTTAAACATTAATTAATGTATGATTAATCCATTATGCTGGGTTAAATAAACAACCCAAGTTGCTGGGTAATATTATCCCAACACGTGTTCTAGCCTATATTTACCCATAGTGGGTTGTTTTTAACCCAGTGTTTTTGAGTGCATACAAAACAAAACATTTTTGTTTTACCAAATTTGCGATGTTAGATTGAATATAAACATGTCTAACGCTTCAGTTTTCCTCAGTGTTTCTAAATGAAGACTGTAGTTTTACATTTATGACAGAGTTTGATTTATTTTCCAGGTCTATTGATTTACAAACATCATGAAGCTCCTTACCAACTTTCTCCGGGTCCGACACCGATATCTGGATGTCAAACGTGTCCCTGTTCTCCTCTTCATCGTCATCCTAGAGAACAGAAGAGATTGTGTGAGACAGTGGTGAGATCAGACGAGCGGCGGGGTCATAGCGAGCTCATGCGGGGTCACGGCGGGGTCATAGCAAGCTCATGCGGGGTCACGGCGGGGTCATAGCGAGCTCATGCGGGGTCACGGCGGGGTCATAGTGAGCACATGCGGGGTCACGGCGGGGTCATAGTGAGCACATGCGGGGTCACGGCGGGGTCATAGCAAGCTCATGCGGGGTCACGGCGGGGTCATAGCAAGCTCATGTGGGGTCACGGCGGGGTCACAGCGAGCTCATGCGGGGTCACGGCGGGGTCATAGTGAGCACATGCGGGGTCACGGCGGGGTCATAGTGAGCACATGCGGGGTCACGGCGGGGTCATAGCGAGCACATGCGGGGTCACGGCGGGGTCATAGTGAGCACATGCGGGGTCACGGCGGGGTCATAGTGAGCACATGCGGGGTCACGGCGGGGTCATGGTGAGCACATGCGGGGTCACGGCGGGGTCATAGTGAGCACATGCGGGGTCACGGCGGGGTCATGGTGAGCTCATGCGGGGTCACGGCGGGGTCATTGCGAGCTCATGCGGGGTCACGGCGGGGTCATAGTGAGCACATGCGGGGTCACGGCGGGGTCACAGCGAGGTCATGCGGGGTCACAGCAGGGTCATGGCGAGCTCATGCGGGGTCACGGCGGGGTCATAGCGAGCTCATGCGGGGTCACGGCGGGGTCATAGTGAGCACATGCGGGGTCACGGCGGGGTCATAGCGAGCTCATGCAAGGTCACGGCGGGGTCATAGTGAGCTCATGCGGGATCACGGCGGGGTCACAGCGAGCTCATGTGGGGTCAAGGCGGGGTCATAGCGAGCTCATGCGGGGTCACGGCGGGGTCATAGTGAGCTCATGCGGGGTCACGGCGGGGTCACAGCGAGCTCATGCGGGGTCACGGCGGGGTCATAGCGAGCTCATGCAAGGTCACGGCGGGGTCATAGCGAGCTCATGCGGGGTCACAGCAGGGTCATGGCGGGGTCATGCAGGGGTCATAGCGAGCTCATGCGGGGTCACGGCGGGGTCATAGTGAGCACATGCGGGGTCACGGCGGGGTCATGGTGAGCTCATGCGGGGTCACGGCGGGGTCATTGCGAGCTCATGCGGGGTCACGGCGGGGTCATAGTGAGCACATGCGGGGTCACGGCGGGGTCACAGCGAGGTCATGCGGGGTCACAGCAGGGTCATGGCGAGCTCATGCGGGGTCACGGCGGGGTCATAGCGAGCTCATGCGGGGTCACGGCGGGGTCATAGTGAGCACATGCGGGGTCACGGCGGGGTCATAGCGAGCTCATGCAGGGTCACGGCGGGGTCATAGTGAGCTCATGCGGG
>NW_027509202.1:140000-157500 GCF_051911475.1 Siphateles boraxobius | reverse complement strand
TGGAGCACTCTCCATCTTGTTCCAATGTATACATGTTATATAGAGGAATGACAATAAAAATGCACTTGACTTGACTTGACTTACTCGGTCAGTTGTTTGGTGAGCTTGACCACCTGTGAGGCGAGAGACATGCACGTCTCCACCACCACCAGATATCGAGAGCATGTGCTGTGACCCTGACGCTCGGCATTCTGGGAAGGACGCTCGCCCTGCCGGTTCTGCACCGTCACGTTCGAGCCGTACTCCACCAGAGTCTGAGCGTATACACGCAGGAAAACACACGTTAGAAGAGTTAAGTGACATTAACTTCATCTTAGTGCTGGGCGGTATGACCAAAAATCCATATCATGGTGTTTTTAAAAATTATATATTTTTTCAAGCATGTCTGGGTGTTAAAAATATTTTCTACTGATTGAGAGAGGAAATACTGCAGTAGATTGACTTAGAATGCCCTATTTTACTGTTATGAGTGAATATTGTAGAAAAAAGTGCTCATGTTTATTTAACAATGTCAATGCCAGCCACAACTACATTTTCCAAAAGGCTGTGTTGATATTGTGAAGGGAAACACTATAATTTGACAGCTATCAATTATAGTTTAACTATCTTCACCGTCACACTTAGTGCAACAGTGAAAAGACCCTCTCAAACTGTGTCGCACCGCGTTCCGATCGTTGTTTAAGCGACATACACAGGTATTGCGGTATATTAAAAGTTCATATCATAACAAAAATAAACACCGGTATTCGGTATGAACCGGTATACCGCCCAGCACTACTTCATCTACTCAAGGCTGCGAGGACAACTAATATATTCATTTTTGGCAACACCGAAAGGAAAATATTTGTAAAAAGTTTTTTCATGTTTTAAAATATCTTGAATGTAACTCGATACCCTTGCCTCAATTAGTATACGCAGTTCTATGAATATGCAAATGAGCCCCGCCTCCAATCACTCAGCTCAGAGATCCACTGGTTGACGATCACACGTTGATCTGATTGGTTACAAGGTAGTTTGTGACGTCAGAAACACCAGCGATTTCAAAGCGTGTTTTTGAGACTGTCTTTGGTTCACTGCAGTTTTAAGGAGAAAATACTCAGCAATGCTGTCGACTTATGAATTTACACATGGTTTGTCTTAAAGCATATTAAAAACACCACATAGACATATAAACAACATTAAAAGCTGGATTTACACCACAGGGGGACTTTTAATGCCTTATTCTGCAATTACCATATTCTACATCCCTTAAAACCTACCTTAACTAATGATTAGGAGTTTATTGAGGCAAAAGTCACAGTTCATAGTTAAAGGTGCTCTAAGCGATGTCGGGTGACAACACTTCTTGTTGACGTTTAAAGTATTGTCAAACAAAACAAAGGCTAGCTAGACCCTCCCTCCTCCTCATCCGCGCACTAACTACCCAAACCCCACCCCCAAACCCTTCTTATCGGTTATTGGCTGGAACAGTGTGTTATGTTTCGTTAGGGTTAGGGTTAGACCCTTCCTAACCCTTCAATAGCAATCAATGCGACTGGGAGTTTCGTTTGAAGGTGAAGGTGATTCTTTGATTTTCACACAGATTTCTCAACGAGTTGCTCATGTGAATTGTTGTAAATGGTGATGGCGCAGTGGATAAGACACATGCCTTTGGTGTGAGAGACCCGGGTTCGAATCCACTGTGAGACACCAATGTGTCCCTGAGCAAGACACTTAACCCATAGTTGCTCCAGAGGCGTGCGACCTCTGACATATAGCAATTGTATGTTGCTTTGGATAAAAAGCGTCAGCTAAATGAATAAATGTAAATGTAAATGTAAAAGTGGCTTATTTTGAAACTAAGTGTCTTCGTTGTGAGCTGTGCTTTATACATCGCTACACAATTTTATGGACAATTCGCTAATGTGGCCACAACTTTAATGTGTACGTTCTTTTAATTCAGCTAAGATGTATGGATCATCTGTTGGTCACGCGTCTTCACCTGACACAAACGCAGCTCAAAGTTCACTGAGTTTGACCTTTGGGACACAACAAAATGTAACACTTCTCTAGTTTCCTGCATGGAAGTGAATGGAACGTGTAGCATCATGAGCTCATTAACATATGAACATCCTAATTTGCAAATCATCGACTAC
Organism: Siphateles boraxobius; assembly: GCF_051911475.1. Taxonomy (NCBI): domain Eukaryota; kingdom Metazoa; phylum Chordata; class Actinopteri; order Cypriniformes; family Leuciscidae; genus Siphateles; species Siphateles boraxobius. The sequence goes on along the minus strand of NW_027509202.1, from coordinate 155,365 downwards.
TTAAAATATTCAGCATCATTACCCATCCTGATGAGGTAAGCCAATCATTGGGCCTCATTCACTAATAATTTTATGAAATATGTTCATATTTTTACCAACAAATATTTTTGCATATATTTCGTACATATGTTAAACATAACTGTAATGAATTTGGAGTATTCTTAACGAGTGACTGCATACCTGAGGTTAGTCATCATTTGCATAAACCCATATAAGGGCTATCCACATTTCATGCAGCTCGAACGCGGATTTCTCCAGAGTGGCTGTGTATATATATATATATATATAAATGAAGTAAATTAATAACTTTTTAACAACAGAAATTAACCATCGTTGAACTTACTGAAGCTGGACTGTGAAGGTTTTTCTTCTAGATCTGCTGTACAGCCAAAAAACAAACTTTGTTTCATTAATTTCCTATTATGACTGTAAAGCTGCTTTGAAACAATCTGTATTGTAAAAAGCGCTATTTTAATAAAGGTGACGACTTTGTGTAAATTTTGTTTGCAGGCAGATTTTGCACATTTGTGTGACGTGTGGTTAGTGAATGAGAACCAGTGTTTTTCTTTCTGTCTGTAACCGAAAAGAACAAGCCAGACCGGTACGTCTTTCAGCACTACAGGAACAGCAACAGGAAATGGGAAGGAGAGCCACTTCCTGGCTCTCGTTCTTACTGCATCCCAGACAAAATAAGCATCCGAAGTGCAGATGAAACTAGAATGTACATTTTCTGAAGAAAATGTGAGTGGCGCTGGCAGTGGCAAAACTCGGCACTTGGTTGCTTGGGTGTTGTACATGATTGCATTCGAGCCAACAACCATGTCTGTACGATATTGTGGAGCTGAATATGCCTTCTACTGTATATGTTGCAATATGGTTGCTAGGTGGCTCTAAACGGTTGCTAGGGTGTGGCTACACAGTTACTGGTTCTCACCCAAAAAAAGAGCCCACCCCCATGTCTGTACGATGATCTGGTGCTGAGATATAGCTTATTCATGTGTTTATATGGTTGCTAGGGTTCTTTATATGGTTGCTAGGGCATGCTTATACAGTTTATGGGATGATATTTAAAGACTAGTTGACAGTATGTGTCAAAAAAGCCAAAAACCATGTTTCTATAATTTTCTGGAGCTGAAATATGGCTTGTAAATGTTGTTTTATTGTTGATAGGGTACCCTAATTGGTTTCTAGGGCACGGCTATGAAGTTGTTATGTCACTACTTATTGGCTGCTTGATAGGCCGAGTCAAAAGACCCCACCCCAAGTCTCAATGACCTTCTGGTCGAAAGATATGATCTCACAAATTTTGTGCCAATGTTAAGTCTATGGGACTTTTCTTTTCGGCCGATTTATCGCCTGCCGGACAAACATCGTATACCCGATTGCTTATAAAAGTAATACTTCAGCTCTCCTCAATAAACCGGTTGATTTGACACATCATTCATGGGTCTACGGCAAACGGTGCGGGAGGAGTAGCGTGCCGAAGTTTAAGTATGAGCAATAACAATAGTGATGCTAATGAGCACCTGAACGCAGCTGAGATGTCCAAACTGAGCCGCTACGTGAACCGCCGTGTTCCCGTTCTGATCCACTTCGTCCAGAGAAATGGCCTGTTCCTGCATGAACTGCAGGAGCCACAGCAGGACCCGCTCCTGAAACACATGTGTGTGTTAGAGCTGCACAATTAATCGCAATCAAACTGCACGCAATTTGGCAAAGGCTGTGATTATTTTATGTGCGACGAGCTGCGCATAACTAATAATCACTGACGAGCTGCGCATAATCACTGACGAGCTGCTCATAACTAATAATCACTGACGCTGCGCATAACTAATAATCACTGGCGAGCTGCGCATAACTAATAATCACTGACGCTGCGCATAACTAATAATCACTGGCGAGCTGCGCATAACTAATAATCACTGACGCTGCGCATAACTAATAATCACTGACGAGCTGCGCATAACTAATAATCACTGACGAGCTGCGCATAACTAATAATCACTGACGCTGCGCATAACTAATAATCACTGACGAGCTGCGCATAACTAATAATCACTGACGAGCTGCTCATAACTAATAATCACTGACGCTGCGCATAACTAATAATCACTGACGCTGCGCATAACTAATAATCACTGACGAGCTGCGCATAACTAATCATCACTGACGAGCTGCGCATAACTAATAATCACTGACGAGCTGCGCATAACTAATAATCACAGCCTTTGTCATTTCAATATCGCGATAAGCCAAATCGGTTTAAGTGCATCGCTAGTGTGCGCGCGCGGTTAGTCATGTGACCGCGAGCACACCTGTGCGTGTGGGCGGAGTCTCACCTGTCCGTGTCGCGCGGCGTAATGGATGAGGCTTGGATGCTCTCGAGTGCAGCTGAGCTCGGCGATGGCTTCGGTTTCACTCACCATCCAGCGCACACACTCCAGATGACCATTCTACACACACACAAGTTCAGTCTGTTTCGCATGTTTATCGTTTAGTAGTTCACTAGTACAGTCAGTAGGGGTGCGACGGATCGCATTTGATCGTGATCCGTACGGATCAGCTGGCCCACGGCTCGGCACGCGTGTGATTCGCCGAATTAACTGCAAAGTTTAAACATCACAGAATAAAAAAGTTTATCATTAAGACTCGAGTGTTATCTGTGCGCACACACCCAAAGCTCACGAAGAAAGAGAGAGAGAGAAAGAAAAAAAAGAGCGACAGAGAGAGGGTGAGAGAGAGAGATAGAGAGTGAGATAGAGAGAGCAAGAGAGAGAGAGAGGGTGAGAGAGAGCAAGCGAGCGAGATAGAGAGAGAGAGAGGGTGAGATAGAGAGAGAGAGAGAGGGTAAGAGAGAGAGAGAGAGAGAGATAGAGAGGGTGAGAGAGAGCGAGCGAGAGAGATAGAGAGAGAGAGAGGGTGAGAGATAGAGAGATAGAGAGTGAGATAGAGAGAGGGTGAGAAAGAGGGTGAGAGAGAGCGAGCGAGCGAGATAGAGAGCGAGAGTAAAAGAGTGAGAGTAAGAGTAAGAGAGAGAGAGAGGGTGAGAGAGAGCGAGCGAGCGAGATAGAGAGAGAGAGTAAGAGTAAGAGAGAGAGAGATGCGTGTTTCAGACAGCGCTCGAACACGAACTGATTCCTCTTTCTTTTTATAAATTTTTTTTTTTGCTGATCTGATCCTTGGCTCAAAAACAGTAAATGATCCGAACCGTAAATTTTGTGATCCGTTGCACCACTAACAGTCGAGGAATCCGAAACATGGTTGCGCTACAGACGTACCCGTACGGCGAGGCCCGCGGGCGTGAGCTGGTGTGTGTTGCGTTCGTTCAGGCAGTCTTCGCCCATGAGCGAGGTCAGGTGTTGCAGGCAGTCGGCGTGACCCTGAGACGCACACACGTGCAGGAGGTTATTCCCATCCTCGTCGCGGATACGCTCCAGGTTCTCCGCGGCGATGTGAGGCTGCAATGACACACACGAGCGGGTTATTCAAGTTATTATGCTTTCTGGGATAATACCAGTCATGCAGTGAGTAATAGAGATGCTTGTGAGTGTAAAAGCTCTGCAAAGTTACATCAAAGTGCAGATAAATAAAGTTACTGTCTCCAAAAAGAAAGAAGCGATTATGAACTGCCTGAAACAAGTCGTCAGTAAATCCAGATTCATTTATTAAAGCATTTACATTTATGCATTTGGCAGACGCTTTTATCCAAAGCGACTTGCATTGCATTTCAAGGTCCACATTTACATTTTTAACAGTTCTTGCTTTCCCTGGGAATAGAACCCATGACCTTGGCGTTGCAAGTGCCAATGCTCTACTTCTCAAATTAATGAAGTGCATTAATATGCATTTATTATTAAGAGGATAAGACAATATTCAGATCAATTCTGAGTGGCAGCATTTGTTTTCCACCATGTATTATACCACCCCTTTAATAGACTATGAATAATGAAGAACTCTTACCAGCAGTGAGATCTGCCCCTCTCTCACGATGTTCAGGATGTTCTGCGTCTTCTTGGCTTCTTCGTCTCCGTCTCCCAACGCTCCCCTCGTGCCTCTGGCTCCCTGAATCGGGAACGCCGTCTCCCCGCCGTCGGCTCCGGGTTTATCCGGGAAGAGTCGGGGCTTATCCGTGTCTGACCCGTGACTGAGCTCGAATCCCGCGTTCTGAGCCCTGAGATCCATAGACTTGGTCTTCCTGATGTCGGGCCAGTTGACGGGCGCAAGCACACAGAACTGGTTCCCGGCGCTCAGGCTCTCGGAGTGGGAAAGCGTGGCTCCTCTGACGCTCCTCTTCTCCGAAGCCACGCGGGGAAGCGTCGACGTCTGCTGACTGGGTTTATTTATATATGGCACGTCGAGGATCTCGTCCATGTCCAGGTCGTAGTGCTCCAGCTCCCCGAACAGAGCTCCGTTCCCCAGGGTTTTGCTCTTGCCGGCGCAGGGAGAATCCTCTTTGCTCCGGTCCACGTTCGGCTCGGCTTCGGTCTCCTCCGGCTGGTGTTTGAGGGGGGACACGCGTTTGACGGGCCTGAATTTGCTGTAGACGTCGGCGATTCCGGTGGGTTTGTTTCCCGCTCCGTTGTGTGACGCCGCATTACGACCCCAGTTGATGGCCGGAGCTGGAAAACAAGTCAAATTTGTCAAATAAAATTTTTAATTTCGAATATATGTCGAATTAAAAACAAAAATACATCGAATGCAAAAACCGCGCATTAGAATTTAAAACAAAACAAATTTATCTAATAGACTAGCACAAAATAAAAAATAATGCCTCTCAATTAGGGCTGTCAAATGAAAGTTCGAATTTCTAATATTTTCAAAAAAAAAAAAAAACGAATTGAATGAAAAAACGTGCATTTGAATTTTTGGTGTCAAGAAGAGCTGGAAAACAAGTCAAATGTATCTGATAGACTCACACAAAATAATGCCTCACAATTAGGGCTGTCAAATAAAATTTCGAATATTCCTCGAATTAAAAAAAAAACTGCACAATCGACTGCCAAACCGTGCATTTAAATGTTTGGCGAGTGAAAAGAGGCGCGAGAGACGTGATGATGCTACATAACTGACGCTTTTTGCTAGTTTATTCAGTACAGCAGGTGCGGCTGCGTTGTTAATTTGATAAATACGACCCCAGCTGATGGCCGGAGCTGGAAAACAAGTCAAATTTAAAGCGAAACTTTACACTTCAGTTTTTTGTTGGTTTTTGTCATCAATTTAATTTGTATAGCGATAATATAAGCCTTATAGTTGCATTCAGCAGATTAGAGCTAGCTGATGATAAATGTAAGTATGCAGATGAAGTTTGACATTGTTATATATCCAACTTTAGGACTTTGAGGTAGACCAAAGCTGTCTGGGCCAAACCGTAGCATGGTATTCAGTGTTCGGGAAAGTTACTTTTAAAAGTAATGCATTACAATATTGCGTTACTCCGGAAAAAAGTAACTAATTGCGTTACTTAGTTCGTTTTTATAGAAAGTAATGCGTTACATTACTTTTGGGTTAGTTTTTCTCACTCGGCTGGGCTTGCTTGTTGGTTTTTTAATAAAAACAAAAAAAGTTCTATTTTTGGCAAATGTTGAGGTCCTATCTTTCTCTTAGAAACAGTTTTCACACGTAAATTTCACAATTAACACAAAGCAACGGCAAAATTAAAATAATTTTGTAGTTGAACGACTAAAATAGTATTTTCTTGTAAAACAAGCCAATAAATTTAGTTTATAATTCTGAATTTTTTTTTTTTATAGGGCATGGCTATACTATTTTAATGTAGTTTAAAATCAGTGTGATTCCCGTATCACTATCACAGCAGCGTGTGAATGAATGTCGTACCTTGTCTCTCGTCGCTCGGCCCATCGTGTCTTCGGCACAGCTCAGGGATGCTCTTATACTGTGGCAGGAGACATCAGGATTAAATTAATACATTTTTAGCTAAGTGTGATTTGTATATGTACATTTCTGAAATCCATAACTTAGACAGTCAGCTCTGATAACAGATCACCCTAAATTATAATGTGGACATTTCCTGTAAAGCTGCTTTGAAAAGCGCTATACAAATAAAAGTGAATTTAATTGAAAGGACATGGGTTTGAAACATCTGACCAATAACAAGAAAGCTGGAATGAACCGCGAGCCACTTTGAAACAGATGCACAACTGTAAATGTACCACAGAACGACACCGCAATCTAATGTATTCACTGTATTATTCCTGTAACATTTAATATACTCTTAAATATCTTAAAGGCTTCCAAGAGTTCATGAGTGGATGAAAAGCTAATCCTTTTAAAATAAAAAAATTAATAATTAAAAAAATAAAGCTTACTGAAACCTGAAAAAAACTTTATATTAAATTAATTTTAGCATTTACTAAAAAAAATCATTAAATCATAAAAAGAAAAAATCTAAATAAAACTTACTAAAAAATTATTTAAAAAACAAAAAAGAATAATTTTAAAATAAAAACATCTCAAATAAAATGCGTACAAAAATTCATTAGATCGTGAAAATTGAAAAAAAATTAGTGTAAATGAACACTTTATAAAATCAATAAAAATATTAAATCCTAAAAAATTAATAAATGAAATAAATCATTTTAAAGTAACACAAAATAACACACTAAAGAAGACAAAATAATTTAGTTGTTTAGCTGAAGGTCATGTGACAGTTAATCAACATCAGTGAATGGGAAATATTATGTGAAATATTAACTTCTAGAAAATATTTTAACTCAAAGAGGTTCAAACGTTTGGGAATTGCTGATCGAGTGAATAGTTCAAAGTGAGTGAAATCTCTCAGATTTAATTAAAAAATATCTTCATTTGTGTTTCAAAGATAAAGGAAAGTCTTTTGGGCTTGAAATGGACGACAGAATTCGACACTAAAGAGAAGATAAGTGTCCTTTATGACAACATTATAATTGATGGATGTTATGATCATGTGACTCACAGGTAAATCATCAGTGAAGTCGATCTCATCCAGATCCAGGTATTCAGGAACGTCCATCTTCAGTCAGCATTCTGAGAACACACACAAATATGATTTCATTGATCAATAATAATCACTGATGAACTTAAACACACTTCAGCCGAACATGAACTACTACTATGTGACGTCACGCGAGTAACACGAGGGGCGTGGCTTGCTCTCATCCATCAGCACTGGAAAGTGGGCGTGGTCATTAGAGATGAATCCGAGTAATAAAAAGATGATTAAGTAGTTATTAACCACGGGTTAACATTAACCAGTAGCCCGCGCTGACTCGATGACATCAGATGAAAAGGAAACTTGTTTATATTTTGATGAAAAACTATGAAACAAGATTTTTCTCCAGAATAACTGATGAATCAGACATAATAAGAGCAGAACCCTGATTTAATGTGTTGCAGTTTCACATCAAACACACAATAATCGATAATTGATCCTGAAAAATAAACTGATGAGTATTGATGAGATAAAGATACATATGTCTGCCTATCTGTGTGTGTGTGTGTGTGTGCGTGTGTGTGTGTATAGAGTCTGTCTGTTTATCTCTTTATCTGTCTCTCTGTTTCTGTCTGTCTTTTGTTTCTAGCATTAGCTTTAGCGTTAGCATCTCTCAGATGATCTCTCGCCATCTCAATGCTTCTCTCTGGATTCTCTTGTATGTTTCTGATCTCTTTCTCCTGTAATGTTGTGTTCAATGTGTGTGTGTGTGTGTGTGTGTGTGTGTGTCGTACCTTGTGCTCGCTGCTGTGTGTCGCTGATTGTCTGTCTGTGTTTCTTCTGAATAGCGGATCATCTGAAGAATGTGACACGAGCGCGCGCCTCAACCTCCTCAGCGCGCGCGACCCGACACACATGCGCACACAGGGACTCGCCAGCAGAGGGCGACACACACACACACACACTCTCTCTCTCTCTCTCTCTCTCTCTCTCTCTCTCTCTCTCTCTCTCTCTCTCTCTCTCTCTCTCTCTCTCTAACACACACACGGGCGTAATTTCCTATGGGGACAGGGGGGTCATGTCCCCCCCACTTTTCAGAATCCCGTTTGTGCCCCCCCCCACACTTTCAAGTTCGCTTGTTATGATTTTTTTAACCGCACGCCGTCATCACCACGGAGGAGCAGGAGATAACTGTGCCGATGCGCGCGTTCGCGTCCAGGTACGTCGCGTCCACACTCTAAAAATAGCTCACTGAAAGTTGTAATAAACAGGTATCGCGTTATTCAAGCGTGAAAGAGAACTGGATTCTGGCGCGCTGTCTGCGCGTTGTGTGCGTGTGCGTCAGGACATTCACAGACAGCGCGTCAGAATCCAGTTCTCTTTCACGCTTGAATAAAAACACACACACATTTATGCCAAAATGTCAGTTTTGTCAATTGTATCCTCACCAGAACAGTCTTAAACGAGTTAAATAAAATCTTAAATGAACGTCAAGAGTAAATGAGAAAATTAAATGCGTAAGATCCTGTCAGCAGCGACAGATCTTAAAGGGACAGCAGCCAATTCTGTCTGTCAGTAAAGTTAACCAAAGAACAAATGGGAACAGAGCAAATTAATCACTGCTCTTGACTAAAGAACGTTTGTAGCTTTAATAAGGATTAATCTATATTTAATTTATAATTTATGCAGTGCAGACTTTTTGATAAACCTATTCATTTTCTGTATATTTCGTACCTGTTAGACAGGAAGCGCACAGGTAAATATGACGTTTATTATGGGTTTATGTGAGGATTGTTTAAAGTTCACTTAAATTTAAAGTTTTTATATTTTTGAAGCCTAATAAATGTTTCAAATTTGGGGGGGAAAATCCTTTTAATCGAGACATCAGTAGCTGTATTAATATCAGTGATACTGGCCTTCATTCATAAAAAGATGCTATTAAACAATTATCTAAAATATACTGTCTTTATGTTTTTTTAACATTACAGTGGAAATTGGGTTTCACATAATTTCAATTTTATTTACACACAAAACATTAATGTGAACATTTTTGACATTATAAAATGATTCTCTCAAGTCTTGGCAATCGGCCCCTATTAAACAATAAAAAAGTAAGAAATCTTTTTCTTATACATTTTAGTAGCCTACTTTTATTTTTGGCAGAATTTATCATTATAATCAACTTAATTATTTCCTGGATTTTTGAATCACTTTAGTCCCTAAATGTATGTAAATGTATGTAAATGTAGGGAAATGGATTCAAATCGAAAAAAAATTCCCCCTTTTTGTGTCCCCCCCACTTCTCAAACCAAAGTTACACCCTTGAACACACACACACACACACACACACACACTCTCTCTCTCTCACAGACACACACACACTCTCTCTCTCTCACAGACACACACACTCTCTCTCTCTCTCTCTCTCTCTCACACACACTCTCTCTCTCTCTCTCTCACAGACACACACACACACACACACACACTCTCTCTCTCTCTCTCTCACAGACACACACACACACACACACACACTCTCTCTCTCTCTCACAGACACACACACTCTCTCTCTCTCTCTCACAGACACACACACACTCTCTCTCTCTCTCTCACAGACACACACACTCTCTCTCTCACAGACACACACACACTCTCTCTCTCTCTCTCTCACAGACACACACACACTCTCTCTCTCTCTCTCACAGACACACACACTCTCTCTCTCTCTCTCTCTCTCTCTCTCTCTCACACACACACACACACACATATTCAGATTCACAAGGCTCTGATGATCCATTACAGTCTCTTTTCAAATAATAAGAACACATGAAAATTAAAAAATAATATTCTCATCTGCTTTTATTCAAGTGTGTTCCTCCTAAACTATAGTGGCAATAACAGCACCTTTAAGAGGCTGAAAATATAAATATGTGTTTAAGTACACAGATAATATCAAACATGAGTCTGAGAACGACATTCACATGTTCAGACGCTCTCATAACACTTATTAACCTTCCTGATTTTCTTCAATACATCATTCACACTAAACAATATGATTAACATGGATATTACGCTGAAAAGACTCTCGACTCTTTCTAAAGAGCAAGTGTGACTACGACTGCATGATGTTTCACACAAGCTAAGACAAAATAACATAATACCACATGTACAGCTAACAGGGAACGTTCTCATAACATTACAAACAAACGCTCTTCCAGTAATGTTAAAATTATCCGGTCTTTAACAATGTTCTCAAAACCTTATTCATCCATCGTTTCTGAAATGTTTTTTCTTCCAAGTTTTTTAAATGTTACTTGTTTCAGAACGTTTAGAGAACATTCAAAAGTAACGTTCCCTTAACGTTCACATAACCAAGAAAAACGTTTTAAAACATTCAGGGAACATGAACTTAATGAGAACGTTCTCAGATCATATTTTCTTTAGCTGGGTTTAAGATGCATGGGTTGAAAGTTCATATATTGCGCTATAATTTGACAGATATGGGCTTTATTTGGCACAGATGATCTGTGATAAACAGCTGATGTTGATGTTTGCCGGTCCGGTGGGAGAATCCGCTCAGTGTCTGTGAAGAGAAGGATTGAGACGCTCAAATATGGGAAAAATATTGACACATTTATTACAGACAATATCCAGCAAGATATTCTTGCCAAATTTTATATACATAAATGTAAATTCACCAAGAAACAAACCAGTTTTTCTACTTTTTTTTAAAGAAATTAAAATGTACCTTAACACTATTTTATCCTCAGTAAATAGGAAAGCAAGTAAAACAACCTCAATTTGTAATGACTTTAATTTGTACACTCTAACTAATGTATAAAATAATATTTTAAAAAATATTTTTTTTCTATCTTCTACTTTTCCTTTGTTATTATTATATTTTTTTTTAGCAAATCATTGTTAAATATTTTCTTTTTTCTCCTGTATGTTCAGATGACACTGAACATATTGTTGATATATTTTGTGTATTGTATACAAAGTTGTATATCATGAATGTCAACTCTTTACGGTTTGCAAGCATAAGAAAAAATAAAAATAAAAGACTTACGGAGTCACGCCGCAGCCGGACACGTGAGCGGAGCTGCCGGTGTACTGGACGTCACAGCGCACGATGTTATTGCTGAAGTCTGACTCGGACACCTGGAAGCCTGGGTTCACTGTAATCTGGAATAAAAACATCAAACCCTCTCACATCTACAAGTCAAGTCACTTTCATTTATACAGCGCTTTTAATAATAAAGATTGTTTCAAAGCAGTAACAGAGATTGTTTAGGCTTTACAGCAGATCTAGAATAAAGTTATTCTATAAAGTTTCCAGTTCTTTAAATGTTATCCTCTCTGTGTAAATTTCAAAAACGTGAATCTGTGAAAGTGGTGACGGCGTGCTCATGCATTTTACGTGTTTAGTCTATATAGCGGATTTGTATATATATGTGCAAATGCTGTGTTTTGGATCAGCTGGAGTTTGTTTATTAAGCGTGCAGGGCAACCACCCAGTAGAGCATTACAGTAATCTAGACTTGAGCTCATGACCGCATGAACTAACTGTTCCGCATTTGTCATTGAGAACATATGTCGTAATTTACAGTCAAACCAAAATTTATTTTGACACCTTCAACATTTCTCACATGATCAGTTTATTCGCTATAGTTGGTAATAAAATCTGACCAGAACTCAGTTGATATTTGACTGGTTTTGTCCGTCCTTCTGTTAGACTCTCACACATGAATTATGTTGAATATCTGTCAGCTGTTAAATTTAACTACACAATTAGATAATACCAGTTTAGCTCAACCAATCACCAAGCAATGCTTCATGTTGTTCAGTCTGTGGTGTAAAAAGGTGCATTAGTTATTAAAGAAAAAACACTTCAGCAAAACATGATCAGCTCAAAGTGTCAGAATAATATTTGGTCCAGAATTTTTATCAATTTTATTGGTAGTCACTGTATGAAGAATTATTGTGTATAATATGTCACAGTTTACTTTATTTTGCTCTCCTCACTTACAGAAATGAACTATAGTGTCCTGCACACACTAATAAAAAAATATAAAAAATTATATGTGGTCTGAATAATTTTTGGTTTGACTGTAAGTGCGAATACTGCGTTTTGAACCAGCTGGAGTTTGTTTATTAAGCGTGCAGGGCAACCACCCAGTAGAGCATTACAGTAATCTAGCCTTGAGCTCATGACCGCATGAACTAACTGTTCAGCATTTGTCATTGAAAGCATATGTCGTAATTTAGAGCCCTCCCCCCGGACAGCACGCCAAATACGCAAAACCTTTACTCCACTTAATTAAATGTAAGTGTGAACTCATGAAATATACTATACCTACAAAACAGCAGCAATCCTTAAGAGAAGCGTGAAGGTTTCTGACCTTGAGGACGTATCGTCCGGGCTGGACGTCTGTGATGTCGATCCACTGGCAGTCGATGTCTGCGCTGTAGGTGTCGTAGCATCCAGGACTCAAACCCTGCGGCGAGAGACGAGATCATGAAGCTTTGTGTGGTTCTGTGCTGTGGGAGTAGAGGCGGTGTGAACGCACCTGTGTGTGGGACGTGCAGGCGTAGCGGCGGTAGTATCCGGGGTCGCAGGACGTGTCCTCCAGACAGAAGCTGGCTTTATGACCCTCGGCGACCCTCTGCTGTGTGCTGGAGTCCAGCAGGTCGTAATGGCAGAACTCGTTCATGCTGTGATAGTGACTGAAACACACAACATCATTCTGAACAATTATACACATGCTTTCATTGCATTTGTAATTCTTTTTTCGAGCAGCTTCAGCAATGTTGTTTTCTGTCGTTTAGGGCTGGTGTAACAAGCATTTAGTTATATTGTAGCAAGTCTAAAAACTGTTTTATGTTCTATATCAGGTGTGTTCTAGGTGCATGTGCGTTCTTTCATGTGTTATGTGCTCTGTTTGTGTGGGGCTTTAAGGCGTGGACTGTTCTTCTGAAGAACGAGTCTTTGTGTGGCCGAGATCTGGGGTAACTTTAACTTTATAAACTATAATCACTGGCTTTTGGTAACGGCCGTATGCCAGTTGAGTTCCGGTGGAAGGGTGACCTCTGACCCGACGCATGACCTCTGACCCGATGCATGACCTCTGACCTGACGCATGACTTCTGACCCAATGCATGACCTCTGACCTGACGCATGACATCTGACCCGACGCATGACCTCTGACCTGACGCACGGCCTCTGACCCAACGCACGGCCTCTGACCCGACGCACGGCCTCTGACCCAACGGACGACCTCTGACCCGATACACGACCTCTGACCCGACGGACGACATCTGAGCCGACGCATGACCTCTGACCTGACGCACGGCCTCTGACCCGACGCACGGCCTCTGACCCCACGCACGGCCTCTGACCCCACGCACGGCCTCTGACCCAACGGACGACCTCTGACCCGATACACGACCTCTGACCCGACGCACGGCCTCTGAGCCGACGCCTGACCTCTGACCCGACGGATGACCTCTGACCCGATGCACGACCTCTGACCTGACGCATGGCCTCTGACCTGACAGACGATCTCTGACCCGACGCATAACCTCTGACCTGACGCATGACCTCTGACCCGACAGACGATCTCTGACCCGACGCCTGACCTCTGACCCGACGCATTACCTCTGACCCGACGGACGACCTCTGACCCGACACATGGCCTCTGACCCGACGCATGACCTCTGACCCGACGGACGACCTCTGACCCGACACATGGCCTCTGACCCGACGCATGACCTCTGACCTGACGCATGGCCTCTGACCCGACGCACAGCCTCTGACCCAACGCATGATGTCTGACCAGACACATGACCTCTGACCTCAAAAGCCGGGAAGAGTCAGGATATTTTTTAATATAACTCTGGCATCGTTGGCTGAAATATGAAAGTTATATACACTTAGAATGGCTTGAGGGCGAGTAAATCCTGGGGTTAGCTAGCCCTGTAACTTCACCCTCGCGTGTGGCTCTATCAGTTATTAGTTAGTTTTCCTCACTTGTGGCAGCTGTGCCATTCCCAGGAGTGTCTCGGTCTGCTGGGAAGGAAGTCTGCAGTTCCCTGGTTCTTCACACGCTGAGGGAACCTCAACAGAACCCTGGTGTCGTAGTCTCGCATGTTTGCTGCCGAACTGAGGAACACAGAAGGAGATTTTTCGGTAACACTTTACTTGAAGGGGTGTACATAAGACTGACATGACACCTTCATAACCATGACATAACATATGTCATGAATATGAAGTAGGGTTTATGCATGTTTATGACAACTGTCATTAAGTGTCTTTCGCTCAATAATGACATTTTGAATGCACATATGACATTGTTTAAGATGTCTTTGTTATGACACCTTGACATAAACCATAACATCATAACCTGTCAGTGTCTCTGTCATGACAACTTGACATTAAATTAAGTTAAACTGGCATGTGGTTGGTTTTGACATTGGCTGTCATGAGGCCATTATAACTGTGTCATGAATATTTTTCGTGACCTCAACTACAGTGGTACAAATTGAATTTGTCATTAAACAGTTATAATGGCCTCATGACAGCCAATGTCAAAACCAACCACCTGACAGTTTAATGTAATGTTAACCAATAAAGCTAAGTGGTTTCTTAAGTTTGATAATTAATCTGCTATGTCAGGTTTATGGCAGGTTGTGTTGTCTTAGTAATGTCAAGTTGTCATGACAAAGACATCTCAAACAATGTCATATTTGCATTAAAAATGTCATAATTGAGCGAATGACACTTAATGACAGTTGTCATAAACATGCATGAAACCTCCTTCATATTCATAACATGTGTCATGTCATGATTATGAAGGTGTCATGTTAGTCTTATGCACACCCCTTCAAGTAAAGTGTTACCGATTTTATGACTTCTGAAGTTTGACACATTTAATATCAGGTTCTCCAACAGATCTTGAGTTCAGCAGAGAAACCAGAAAATACTTTCTGTTGCTGTAAAGTTATTGAGTGATTAAAAAAGCTCATGATGTTTCATTATCGATTCTTTAGACCAGATAACGTTATTCATCTGTTCTCTGAATGTTCTTTAAAACATTTCCTAAAGAACTAGAGAATAAAGAATAGAATAGAGCAACTCTTTCATCATGAATGATTATAGTTAGACCTGGCCAGGCAGTTCTCCTCCGCCGCACATCTGAGGTTGTACATCGGGACTCTCTGGACGTACGTGGAGACCTGGATCATGTAGGGATCGACCACCAGATCCGGGAGACCTGCGGAGAATCCAGTCCAGTCTCCTTCATTTATACAGCGCTTTTTACAGCACACAGTGTTTCAAAGCAGCTTTACAGAGATAACAGGAAAATAATGCAACAAATTTCTTTCCAGAAGAAAATAGCGTCACAGTCCAGCTTAAGTAAGTTCAGCGATGTTCATTTCTGCT
>NW_027509202.1:82500-130000 GCF_051911475.1 Siphateles boraxobius | reverse complement strand
CAACTCAACTTGACAATTAAACACGAGTCAACACAACAACTCAACACTACTACACACAACTCAACACAACACAATACAAAACAACTCAACTCAAACCAGCTCAACACAACTCAGCTTGATTCAACTCAACATGACTCAACAACTCAACGCAAGTCAACACAACACAACAACACTCAATCTTTTCACCAGCGCCAGCTCAAACGGGGAATCTCCTGAACGAGACACTTTTAATCGGGGTGTAAAGATCAAAGTAAAGCGCACATAAAGGCCTTCAGGTTTCGATCTCAATGAGATGCAGATGTGAGACCTCGATCTAACGACTTTAATCCGCATTATAACGAGACGTTGCTCCACAGGGACTCCAGCTACTAGTAACACACAGGACATATTAAAAACATTGCAAACTCACCGCACTGTAAAACACCAGACACTTTCTCCTCACACACACACACACACACACACACTGAAGCTGATGAAGTCAAAACCATGCAAGCACATTATAGCCTCATGAGGAAAAAAATATAATTTACAAAAGCATGATTTATGACAAAAAATCTAAATTATGACATAAAAAGTCATAACTATTACATGGAAATTCACAATTTCTACTTTCTATTTCATAACTACAACTCAGTATGTCATCATTTATGACTGTACCAGTTTTGAGCTTATTATTTTGACTTTTTGTCAAAATTCCAAATTTTTATCTAATAATTATGATTTACTGTCATAATTATGACTTAGTATGTAAATTTCGACTTAAGCTTATAAATATGACTTAGTATGTCATAATTATGATTTATCGAGAGATCTGATCAAACTCTGCGTTCTCGGATTATTCACAGCATGTCAGTGTTTCCCGCTTTACAAACGCCTTTTCCTCTGTCGCCATTGGCTGGGCTTACGTAGTGGAGGACATTACATTTAATATTCAACAATAATATTGATCTGCTGCATATTTAATAGTGTCAATGCAGCAGATCAATATTATTGTTGAATTTTTTTAATTGTTTTGTTTTAAAAGAAAGTTATTAATTTAGTTAATTTATATATTATATAAATGAACTAAATTAATAACTTTCTTTTAAACAGAAATGAACATCACTGAACTTGCTTAAGCTGGACTGTGACGCTATTTTCTTCTGGAAACAAACTTTGTTGCATTATTTTCTTGTTATCTCTGTAAAGCTGCTTCGAAACACTGTGTGCTGTAAAAAATAAATGTGACTTGACTTACTTCTGCGTCGCTGCATGAGGGGAAGATGATAATAATAATGGAATATTCAATAAATCTTTGATTACCAGCTAGCATCAAACATGTTGATGCTGTAAACATCGTCTCGGTTTGTGAGATCGCAGCGGGTTCACTTTACTGCTTTCCTTCAGACGTGGCAGCAAGAGTGTGACGACTTCTCTGAAACCATAAGAGTGTGTGTGTGTGTGTGTGTGTGTGTTTGTGTGTGTGTGTGTGTGTGTGTGTGTGTGTTGTCTGATCGACCACATCAGGATTCCAGCTGTCAGAGAATCTTCATGATCACAGTCATTATCACACACTGAGGACTAACACAAGTTTGGCTTCTGCTCTTATGAAACACTAGACATAAATCAACATGTGAAGGACTCTAAACTCTACAGTGAGTGAACAGAACCGGCACAGAAACTCTACAGTGAGTGAACAGAACCGGCACAGAAACTCTACAGTGAGTGAACAGAACCGACACAGAAACTCTACAGTGAGTGAACAGAACCGACACAGAAACTCTACAGTGAGTGAACAGAACAGACACAGAAACTCTACAGTGAGTGAACAGAACAGGCACAGAAACTCTACAGTGAGTGAACAGAACAGGCACAAAAACTCTACAGTGAGTGAACAGAACCGGCACAGAAACTCTACAGTGAGTGAACAGAACAGGCACAGAAACTCTACAGTGAGTGAACAGAACAGGCACAGAAACTCTACAGTGAGTGAACAGAACAGGCACAGAAATTCTACAGTGAGTGAACAGAACAGGCACAGAAATTCTACAGTGAGTGAACAGAACAGGCACAGAAACTCTACAGTGAGTGAACAGAACAGGCACAGAAATTCTACAGTGAGTGAACAGAACAGGCACAGAAACTCTACAGTGAGTGAACAGAACAGGCACAGAAATTCTACAGTGAGTGAACAGAACAGGCACAGAAATTCTACAGTGAGTGAACAGAACAGGCACAGAAATTCTACAGTGAGTGAACAGAACAGGCACAGAAACTCTACAGTGAGTGAACAGAACAGGCACAGAAATTCTACAGTGAGTGAACAGAACAGGCACAGAAACTCTATAGTGAGTGAACAGAACAGGCACAGAAACTCTACAGTGAGTGAACAGAACAGGCACAAAAACTCTACAGTGAGTGAACAGAACCGGCACAGAAACTCTACAGTGAGTGAACAGAACAGGCACAGAAACTCTACAGTGAGTGAACAGAACAGGCACAGAAACTCTACAGTGAGTGAACAGAACAGGCACAGAAATTCTACAGTGAGTGAACAGAACAGGCACAGAAATTCTACAGTGAGTGAACAGAACAGGCACAGAAATTCTACAGTGAGTGAACAGAACAGGCACAGAAATTCTACAGTGAGTGAACGAAAGAGGCACAGAAACTCTACAGTGAGTGAACAGAACCGGCACAGAAACTCTACAGTGAGTGAACAGAACAGGCACAGAAACTCTATAGTGAGTGAACAGAACAGGCACAGAAACTCTACAGTGAGTGAACAGAACAGGCAGAGAAATTCTACAGTGAGTGAACAGAACAGGCACAGAAATTCTACAGTGAGTGAACGAAAGAGGCACAGAAACTCTACAGTGAGTGAACAGAACAGGCACAGAAACTCTACAGTGAGTGAACAGAACCGGCACAGAAACTCTACAGTGAGTGAACAGAACAGGCACAGAAACTCTACAGTGAGTGAACAGAACAGGCACAGAAACTCTATAGTGAGTGAACAGAACAGGCACAGAAACTCTATAGTGAGTGAACAGAACAGGCACAGAAACTCTACAGTGAGTGAACAGAACAGGCACAGAAATTCTACAGTGAGTGAACAGAACAGGCACAGAAATTCTACAGTGAGTGAACAGAACAGGCACAGAAACTCTACAGTGAGTGAACAGAACCGGCACAGAAACTCTACAGTGAGTGAACAGAACAGGCACAGAAACTCTACAGTGAGTGAACAGAACCGGCACAGAAACTCTACAGTGAGTGAACAGAACAGGCACAGAAACTCTACAGTGAGTGAACAGAACAGACATAGAAACTCTTCAGTGAGTGAACAGAACAGGCACAGAAACTCTACAGTGAGTGAACAGAACAGGCACAGAAACTCTACAGTGAGTGAACAGAACCGGCACAGAAACTCTACAGTGAGTGAACAGAACAGGCACAGAAACTCTACAGTGAGTGAACAGAACCGGCACAGAAACTCTACAGTGAGTGAACAGAACAGGCACAGAAATTCTACAGTGAGTGAACAGAACAGGCACAGAAACTCTACAGTGAGTGAACAGAACAGGCACAGAAACTCTAAAGTGAGTGACCAGAACCGGCACAGAAACTCTACAGTGAGTGAACAGAACAGGCACAGAAACTCTACAGTGAGTGAACAGAACAGGCACAGAAACTCTAAAGTGAGTGATCAGAACCGGCACAGAAACTCTACAGTGAGTGAACAGAACTGACACAGAAACACTCTACAGTGAGTGAACAGAACAGGCACAGAAACTCTACAGTGAGTGAACAGAACTGACACAGAAACACTCTACAGTGAGTGAACAGAACAGGCACAGAAACTCTAAAGTGAGTGAACAGAACAGGCACAAAAACTCTACAGTGAGTGAAAAGAACAGACACAGAAACTCTACAGTGAGTGAACAGAACAGGAACAGAAACTCTACAGTGAGTGAACGAAACAGGCACAAAAACTCTACAGTGAGTGAACAGAACAGGCACAGAAACTCTACAGTGAGTGAACAGAACCGACACAGAAACTCTACAGTGAGTGAACAGAACCGGCACAGAAACTATACAGTGAGTGAACAGAACCGGCACAGAAACTCTACAGTGAGTGAACAGAACCAGCACAGAAACTCTACAGTGAGTGAACAGAACCGGCACAGAAACTCTACAGTGAGTGAACAGAACTGACACAGAAACTCTACAGTGAGTGAACAGAACAGGCACAGAAACACTCTACAGTGAGTGAACAGAACAGGCACAGAACCTCTACAGTGAGTGAACAGAACAGGCACAAAAACTCTACAGTGAGTGAACAGAACCGACACAGAAACTCTACAGTGAGTGAACAGAACCGACACAGAAACTCTACAGTGAGTGAACAGAACCGACACAGAAACTCTACAGTGAGTGAACAGAACAGGCACAGAAATTCTACAGTGAGTGAACAGTACAGGCACAGAAACACTCTACAGTGAGTGAACAGAACAGGCACAAAAACTCTACAGTGAGTGAACAGAACAGGCACAAAAACTCTACAGTGAGTGAACAGAACCGACACAGAAACTCTACAGTGAGTGAACAGAACCGACACAGAAACTCTACAGTGAGTGAACAGAACAGGCACAGAAACTCTACAGTGAGTGAACAGAACAGGCACAAAAACTCTACAGTGAGTGAACAGAACCGACACAGAAACTCTACAGTGAGTGAACAGAACCGACACAGAAACTCTACAGTGAGTGAACAGAACCGACACAGAAACTCTACAGTGAGTGAACAGAACAGGCACAGAAATTCTACAGTGAGTGAACAGAACAGGCACAGAAACACTCTACAGTGAGTGAACAGAACAGGCACAGGAACTCTACAGTGAGTGAACAGAACAGGCACAGAAACTCTACAGTGAGTGAACAGAACAGGCACAGAAACTCTACAGTGAGTGAACAGAACAGGCACAAAAACTCTAACGTGAGTGAACAGAACCGACACAGAAACTCTACAGTGAGTAGACAGAACCGACACAGAAACTCTACAGTGAGTGAACAGAACCGACACAGAAACTCTACAGTGAGTGAACAGAACAGGCACAGAAATTCTACAGTGAGTGAATAGAACAGGCACAGAAACTCTACAGTGAGTGATCAGAACCGGCACAGAAACTCTACAGTGAGTGAACAGAACCGACACAGAAACTCTACAGTGAGTGAACAGAACAGGCACAGAAACTCTACAGTGAGTGAACAGAACTGACACAGAAACACTCTACAGTGAGTGAACAGAACCGGCACAGAAACTCTAAAGTGAGTGATCAGAACCGGCACAGAAACTCTACAGTGAGTGAACAGAACTGACACAGAAACTCTACAGTGAGTGAACAGAACAGGCACAGAAACTCTACAGTGAGTGAACAGAACAGGCACAGAAACTCTAAAGTGAGTGACCAGAACCGGCACAGAAACTCTACAGTGAGTGAACAGAACAGGCACAGAAACTCTACAGTGAGTGAACAGAACAGGCACAGAAACTCTAAAGTGAGTGATCAGAACCGGCACAGAAACTCTACAGTGAGTGAACAGAACTGACACAGAAACACTCTACAGTGAGTGAACAGAACAGGCACAGAAACTCTAAAGTGAGTGAACAGAACAGGCACAAAAACTCTACAGTGAGTGAAAAGAACAGACACAGAAACTCTACAGTGAGTGAACAGAACAGGAACAGAAACTCTACAGTGAGTGAACGAAACAGGCACAAAAACTCTACAGTGAGTGAACAGAACAGGCACAGAAACTCTACAGTGAGTGAACAGAACCGACACAGAAACTCTACAGTGAGTGAACAGAACCGGCACAGAAACTCTACAGTGAGTGAACAGAACCGGCACAGAAACTCTACAGTGAGTGAACAGAACAGGCACAGAAACTCTACAGTGAGTGAACAGAACCGGCACAGAAACTCTACAGTGAGTGAACAGAACAGGCACAGAAACTCTACAGTGAGTGAACAGAACCGGCACAGAAACTCTACAGTGAGTGAACAGAACAGGCACAGAAACTCTACAGTGAGTGAACAGAACAGGCACAGAAACTCTATAGTGAGTGAACAGAACAGGCACAGAAACTCTACAGTGAGTGAACAGAACAGGCACAGAAACTCTACAGTGAGTGAACAGAACAGGCACAGAAACTCTACAGTGAGTGAACAGAACAGGCACAGAAACTCTACAGTGAGTGAACAGAACCGGCACAGAAACTCTACAGTGAGTGAACAGAACAGACACAGAAACTCTACAGTGATTGAACAGAACCGACACAGAAACTCTACAGTGAGTGAACAGAACCGGCACAGAAACTCTACAGTGACTGAACAGAACAGGCATAAAAACTCTACAGTGAGTGAACAGAACAGGCACAGAAACTCTACAGTGAGTGAACAGAACAGACACAGAAACTCTACAGTGAGTGAACAGAACCGGCACAGAAACTCTACAGTGATTGAACAGAACAGGCACAGAAACTCTACAGTGAGTGAACAGAACCGGCACAGAAACTCTATAGTGAGTGAACAGAACAGGTACAGAAACTCTACAGTGAGTGAACAGAACAGGTACAGAAACTCTATAGTGAGTGAACAGAACAGGTACAGAAACTCTACAGTGAGTGAACAGAACAGGTACAGAAACTCTATAGTGAGTGAACAGAACAGGTACAGAAACTCTACAGTGAGTGAACAGAACAGGTACAGAAACTCTATAGTGAGTGAACAGAACAGGTACAGAAACTCTATAGTGAGTGAACAGAACAGACACAGAAACTCTACAGTGAGTGAACAGAACCGGCACAGAAACTCTATAGTGATTGAACAGAACAGGCACAGAAACTCTACAGTGAGTGAACAGAACCGGCACAGAAACTGTACAGTGAGTGAACAGAACAGGCACAGAAATTCTACAATGGGTGAACAGAACCGACACAGAAACTCTACAATGAGTGAACAGAACAGGCACAGAAACTCTACAATGAGCGAACAGAACCGACACAGAAACTGTACAGTGAGTGAACAGAACCGACACAAAAACTCTACAGTGAGTGAACAGAACCGACACAGAAACTCTACAATGAGTGAACAGAACCGACACAGAAACTCTACAGTGAGTGAACAGAACCGACACAGAAACTCTACAGTGAGTGAACAGAACAGGCACAGAAACTCTACAGTGAGTGAACAGAAAAGGCACAGAGACTCTACAATGAGTGAACAGAACAGACACAGAAACTCTACAGTGAGTGAACAGAACCGACACAGAAACTCTACAGTGAGTGAACAGAACCGGCAAAGAAACTCTACAATGAGTGAACAGAACAGACACAGAAACTCTACAGTGAGTGAACACAACCGGCACAGAAACTATACAGTGAGTGAACAGAACTGACACAGAAACTCTACAGTGAGTGAACAGAACCGGCACAGAAACTATACAGTGAGTGAACAGAACCGACACAGAAACTCTACAGTGAGTGAACAGAACAGACACAGAAACTCTACAGTGAGTGAACAGAACCGACACAGAAACTCTACAATGAGTGAACAGAACCGACACAGAAACTCTACAGTGAGTGAACAGAACCGACACAGAAACTCTACAGTGAGTGAACACAACCGGCACAGAAACTCTACAGTGAGTGAACAGAACCGACACAGAAACTCTACAGTGAGTGAACAGAACCGGCACAGAAACTCTACAGTGAGTGAACAGAACCGACACAGAAACTCTACAGTGAGTGAACAGAACAGACACAGAAACTCTACAGTGAGTGAACAGAACCGACACAGAAACTCTACAATGAGTGAACAGAACCGACACAGAAACTCTACAGTGAGTGAACAGAACAGACACAGAAACTCTACAGTGAGTGAACAGAACAGGCACAGAAACTCTAAAGTGAGTGAACAGAACAGGCACAGAAACTCTACAGTGAGTGAACAGAACAGGCACAAAAAACTCTACAGTGAGTGAACAGAACCGGCACAGAAACTCTACAGTGACTGAACAGAACAGGCACAGAAACTCTACAGTGAGTGAACAAAACCGGCACAGAAACTCTACAGTGACTGAACAGAACAGGCACAAAAACTTTAAAGTGAGAGAACAGAACAGAACAGGCACAAAAAACTCTACAGTGAGTGAACAGAACAGACACAGAAACTCAACAGTGACTGAACAGAACAGGCACAAAAACTCTACAGTGACTGAACAGAACAGGCACAAAAACTCTACAGTGAGTGAACAGAACAGGCACAGAAACTCTACAGTGACTGAACAGAACAGGCACAAAAACTTTAAAGTGAGAGAACAGAACAGAACAGGCACAAAAAACTCTACAGTGAGTGAACAGAACAGACACAGAAACTCAACAGTGACTGAACAGAACAGGCACAAAAACTCTACAGTGAGTAAACAGAACAGGCACAGAAACTCAACAGTGACTGAACAGAACAGGCACAAAAACTCTACAGTGAGTGAACAGAACTGGCACAAAAACTCTACAGTGAGTGAACAGAACTGGCACAGAAACTCTACAGTGAGTGAACAGAACAGACACAGAAACTCTACAGTGAGTGAACAGAACCGACACAGAAACTCTACAGTGAGTGAACAGAACCGGCACAGAAACTCTACAGTGAGTGAACAGAACAGGCACAGAAACTCTATAGTGAGTGAACAGAACAGGCACAGAAACTCTACAGTGAGTGAACAGAACAGGCACAGAAATTCTACAGTGAGTGAACAGAACAGGCACAGAAATTCTACAGTGAGTGAACGAAAGAGGCACAGAAACTCTACAGTGAGTGAACAGAACAGGCACAGAAACTCTACAGTGAGTGAACAGAACCGGCACAGAAACTCTACAGTGAGTGAACAGAACAGGCACAGAAACTCTACAGTGAGTGAACAGAACAGACACAGAAACTCTACAGTGAGTGAACAGAACCGGCACAGAAACTCTACAGTGAGTGAACAGAACC
The DNA here is from genome assembly GCF_051911475.1 of Siphateles boraxobius. NCBI lineage: Eukaryota > Metazoa > Chordata > Actinopteri > Cypriniformes > Leuciscidae > Siphateles > Siphateles boraxobius. The sequence goes on along the minus strand of NW_027509202.1, from coordinate 120,964 downwards.
AGCACAGAAACTCTACAGTGAGTGAACAGAACCGGCACAGAAACTCTACAGTGAGTGAACAGAACCAGCACAGAAACTCTACAGTGAGTGAACAGAACCGGCACAGAAACTCTACAGTGAGTGAACAGAACCGGCACAGAAACTCTACAGTGAGTGAACAGAACCGTCCCACACAAAAACTCTACAGTGAGTGAACAGAACAGGCACAGAAACTCTACAGTGAGTGAACAGAACAGGCACAGAAACTCTACAGTGAGTGAACAGAACTGACACAGAAACTCTACAGTGAGTGAACAGAACCGGCACAGAAACTATACAGTGAGTGAACAGAACCGACACAGAAACTCTACAGTGAGTGAACAGAACAGACACAGAAACTCTACAGTGAGTGAACAGAACCGACACAGAAACTCTACAATGAGTGAACAGAACCGACACAGAAACTCTACAGTGAGTGAACAGAACCGACACAGAAACTCTACAGTGAGTGAACACAACCGGCACAGAAACTCTACAGTGAGTGAACACAACCGGCACAGAAACTCTACAGTGAGTGAACAGAACCGGCACAGAAACTCTACAGTGAGTGAACAGAACCGACACAGAAACTCTACAGTGAGTGAACAGAACAGACACAGAAACTCTACAGTGAGTGAACAGAACAGACACAGAAACTCTACAGTGAGTGAACAGAACCGACACAGAAACTCTACAATGAGTGAACAGAACCGACACAGAAACTCTACAGTGAGTGAACAGAACAGACACAGAAACTCTACAGTGAGTGAACAGAACAGGCACAGAAACTCTAAAGTGAGTGAACAGAACAGGCACAGAAACTCTACAGTGAGTGAACAGAACAGGCACAAAAAACTCTACAGTGAGTGAACAGAACCGGCACAGAAACTCTACAGTGACTGAACAGAACAGGCACAGAAACTCTACAGTGAGTGAACAAAACCGGCACAGAAACTCTACAGTGACTGAACAGAACAGGCACAAAAACTTTAAAGTGAGAGAACAGAACAGAACAGGCACAAAAAACTCTACAGTGAGTGAACAGAACAGACACAGAAACTCAACAGTGACTGAACAGAACAGGCACAAAAACTCTACAGTGACTGAACAGAACAGGCACAAAAACTCTACAGTGAGTGAACAGAACAGGCACAGAAACTCTACAGTGACTGAACAGAACAGGCACAAAAACTTTAAAGTGAGAGAACAGAACAGAACAGGCACAAAAAACTCTACAGTGAGTGAACAGAACAGACACAGAAACTCAACAGTGACTGAACAGAACAGGCACAAAAACTCTACAGTGACTGAACAGAACAGGCACAAAAACTCTACAGTGAGTAAACAGAACAGGCACAGAAACTCAACAGTGACTGAACAGAACAGGCACAAAAACTCTACAGTGAGTGAACAGAACTGGCACAAAAACTCTACAGTGAGTGAACAGAACTGGCACAGAAACTCTACAGTGAGTGAACAGAACAGACACAGAAACTCTACAGTGAGTGAACAGAACCGACACAGAAACTCTACAGTGAGTGAACAGAACCGGCACAGAAACTCTACAGTGAGTGAACAGAACAGGCACAGAAACTCTATAGTGAGTGAACAGAACAGGCACAGAAACTCTACAGTGAGTGAACAGAACAGGCACAGAAATTCTACAGTGAGTGAACAGAACAGGCACAGAAATTCTACAGTGAGTGAACGAAAGAGGCACAGAAACTCTACAGTGAGTGAACAGAACAGGCACAGAAACTCTACAGTGAGTGAACAGAACAGGCACAGAAACTCTACAGTGAGTGAACAGAACCGGCACAGAAACTCTACAGTGAGTGAACAGAACAGGCACAGAAACTCTACAGTGAGTGAACAGAACAGACACAGAAACTCTACAGTGAGTGAACAGAACCGGCACAGAAACTCTACAGTGAGTGAACAGAACCAGCCGAGAAACTCTACAGTGAGTGAACAGAACCGGCACAGAAACTCTACAGTGAGTGAACAGAACCAGCACAGAAACTCTACAGTGAGTGAACAGAACCGGCACAGAAACTCTACAGTGAGTGAACAGAACCGGCACAGAAACTCTACAGTGAGTGAACAGAACCGGCACAGAAACTCTACAGTGAGTGAACAGAACAGGCACAGAAACTCTACAGTGAGTGAACAGAACAGGCACAGAAACTCTACAGTGAGTGAACAGAACCGGCACAGAAACTCTACAGTGAGTGAACAGAACAGGCACAGAAACTCTACAGTGAGTGAACAGAACCGGCACAGAAACTCTACAGTGAGTGAACAGAACAGGCACAGAAATTCTACAGTGAGTGAACAGAACAGGCACAGAAACTCTACAGTGAGTGAACAGAACAGGCACAGAAACTCTAAAGTGAGTGACCAGAACCGGCACAGAAACTCTACAGTGAGTGAACAGAACAGGCACAGAAACTCTACAGTGAGTGAACAGAACAGGCACAGAAACTCTAAAGTGAGTGATCAGAACCGGCACAGAAACTCTACAGTGAGTGAACAGAACTGACACAGAAACACTCTACAGTGAGTGAACAGAACAGGCACAGAAACTCTACAGTGAGTGAACAGAACTGACACAGAAACACTCTACAGTGAGTGAACAGAACAGGCACAGAAACTCTAAAGTGAGTGAACAGAACAGGCACAAAAACTCTACAGTGAGTGAAAAGAACAGACACAGAAACTCTACAGTGAGTGAACAGAACAGGAACAGAAACTCTACAGTGAGTGAACGAAACAGGCACAAAAACTCTACAGTGAGTGAACAGAACAGGCACAGAAACTCTACAGTGAGTGAACAGAACCGACACAGAAACTCTACAGTGAGTGAACAGAACCGGCACAGAAACTATACAGTGAGTGAACAGAACCGGCACAGAAACTCTACAGTGAGTGAACAGAACCAGCACAGAAACTCTACAGTGAGTGAACAGAACCGGCACAGAAACTCTACAGTGAGTGAACAGAACTGACACAGAAACTCTACAGTGAGTGAACAGAACTGGCACAGAAACACTCTACAGTGAGTGAACAGAACAGGCACAGAACCTCTACAGTGAGTGAACAGAACAGGCACAAAAACTCTACAGTGAGTGAACAGAACCGACACAGAAACTCTACAGTGAGTGAACAGAACCGACACAGAAACTCTACAGTGAGTGAACAGAACCGACACAGAAACTCTACAGTGAGTGAACAGAACAGGCACAGAAATTCTACAGTGAGTGAACAGTACAGGCACAGAAACACTCTACAGTGAGTGAACAGAACAGGCACAAAAACTCTACAGTGAGTGAACAGAACAGGCACAAAAACTCTACAGTGAGTGAACAGAACCGACACAGAAACTCTACAGTGAGTGAACAGAACCGACACAGAAACTCTACAGTGAGTGAACAGAACAGGCACAGAAACTCTACAGTGAGTGAACAGAACAGGCACAAAAACTCTACAGTGAGTGAACAGAACCGACACAGAAACTCTACAGTGAGTGAACAGAACCGACACAGAAACTCTACAGTGAGTAGACAGAACCGACACAGAAACTCTACAGTGAGTGAACAGAACAGGCACAGAAATTCTACAGTGAGTGAACAGAACAGGCACAGAAACACTCTACAGTGAGTGAACAGAACCGGCACAGAAACTCTACAGTGAGTGAACAGAACCGACACAGAAACTCTACAGTGAGTGAACAGAACAGACACAGAAACTCTACAGTGAATGAACAGAACCGACACAGAAACTCTACAATGAGTGAACAGAACCGACACAGAAACTCTACAGTGAGTGAACAGAACAGACACAGAAACTCTACAGTGAGTGAACAGAACAGGCACAGAAACTCTAAAGTGAGTGAACAGAACAGGCACAGAAACTCTACAGTGAGTGAACAGAACAGGCACAAAAAACTCTACAGTGAGTGAACAGAACCGGCACAGAAACTCTACAGTGACTGAACAGAACAGGCACAGAAACTCTACAGTGAGTGAACAGAACCGGCACAGAAACTCTACAGTGACTGAACAGAACAGGCACAAAAACTTTAAAGTGAGAGAACAGAACAGAACAGGCACAAAAAACTCTACAGTGACTGAACAGAACAGGCACAAAAACTTTAAAGTGAGAGAACAGAACAGAACAGGCACAAAAAACTCAACAGTGACTGAACAGAACAGGCACAAAAACTCTACAGTGACTGAACAGAACAGGCACAAAAACTCTACAGTGAGTGAACAGAACAGACACAGAAACTCAACAGTGACTGAACAGAACAGGCACAAAAACTCTACAGTGACTGAACAGAACAGGCACAAAAACTCTACAGTGAGTAAACAGAACAGGCACAGAAACTCAACAGTGACTGAACAGAACAGGCACAAAAACTCTACAGTGAGTGAACAGAACTGGCACAAAAACTCTACAGTGAGTGAACAGAACTGGCACAGAAACTCTACAGTGAGTGAACAGAACAGACACAGAAACTCTACAGTGAGTGAACAGAACCGACACAGAAACTCTACAGTGAGTGAACAGAACCGGCACAGAAACTCTACAGTGAGTGAACAGAACAGGCACAGAAACTCTATAGTTAGTGAACAGAACAGGCACAGAATCTCTACAGTGAGTGAACAGAACAGGCACAGAAATTCTACAGTGAGTGAACAGAACAGGCACAGAAATTCTACAGTGAGTGAACGAAAGAGGCACAGAAACTCTACAGTGAGTGAACAGAACAGGCACAGAAACTCTACAGTGAGTGAACAGAACTGGCACAGAAACTCTACAGTGAGTGAACAGAACAGACACAGAAACTCTACAGTGAGTGAACAGAACCGACACAGAAACTCTACAGTGAGTGAACAGAACCGGCACAGAAACTCTACAGTGAGTGAACAGAACCGACACAGAAACTCTACAGTGAGTGAACAGAACCGGCACAGAAACTCTACAGTGACTGAACAGAACAGGCAAAAAACTCTACAGTGAGTGAACAGAACAGGCACAGAAACTCTACAGTGAGTGAACAGAACCGGCACAGAAACTCTACAGTGAGTGAACAGAACCGACACAGAAACTCTACAGTGAGTGAACAGAACCGGCACAGAAACTCTACAGTGACTGAACAGAACAGGCACAAAAACTCTACAGTGAGTGAACAGAACAGGCACAGAAACTCTATAGTGAGTGAACAGAACAGACACAGAAACTCTACAGTGAGTGAACAGAACCGGCACAGAAACTCTATAGTGATTGAACAGAACAGGCAAAGAAACTCTACAGTGAGTGAACAGAACCGGCACAGAAACTCTATAGTGAGTGAACAGAACAGGTACAGAAACTCTACAGTGAGTGAACAGAACAGGTACAGAAACTCTATAGTGAGTGAACAGAACAGGTACAGAAACTCTACAGTGAGTGAACAGAACAGGTACAGAAACTCTATAGTGAGTGAACAGAACAGGTACAGAAACTCTACAGTGAGTGAACAGAACAGGTACAGAAACTCTATAGTGAGTGAACAGAACAGGTACAGAAACTCTATAGTGAGTGAACAGAACAGACACAGAAACTCTACAGTGAGTGAACAGAACCGGCACAGAAACTCTATAGTGATTGAACAGAACAGGCACAGAAACTCTACAGTGAGTGAACAGAACAGGCACAGAAATTCTACAATGGGTGAACAGAACCGACACAGAAACTCTACAATGAGTGAACAGAACAGGCACAGAAACTCTACAATGAGCGAACAGAACCGACACAGAAACTGTACAGTGAGTGAACAGAACCGACACAAAAACTCTACAGTGAGTGAACAGAACCGACACAGAAACTCTACAATGAGTGAACAGAACCGACACAGAAACTCTACAGTGAGTGAACAGAACCGACACAGAAACTCTACAGTGAGTGAACAGAACAGGCACAGAAACTCTACAGTGAGTGAACAGAAAAGGCACAGAAACTCTACAATGAGTGAACAGAACAGACACAGAAACTCTACAGTGAGTGAATAGAACCGACACAGAAACTCTACAGTGAGTGAACAGAACCGGCAAAGAAACTCTACAATGAGTGAACAGAACAGACACAGAAACTCTACAGTGAGTGAACACAACCGGCACAGAAACTCTACAGTGAGTGAACAGAACAGGCACAGAAATTCTACAGTGAGTGAACGAAAGAGGCACAGAAACTCTACAGTGAGTGAACAGAACAGGCACAGAAAATCTACAGTGAGTGAACAGAACCGGCACAGAAACTCTACAGTGAGTGAACAGAACCGACACAGAAACTCTACAGTGAGTGAACAGAACAGACACAGAAACTCTACAGTGAGTGAACAGAACCGACACAGAAACTCTACAATGAGTGAACAGAACCGACACAGAAACTCTACAGTGAGTGAACAGAACAGACACAGAAACTCTACAGTGAGTGAACAGAACAGGCACAGAAACTCTAAAGTGAGTGAACAGAACAGGCACAGAAACTCTACAGTGAGTGAACAGAACAGGCACAAAAAACTCTACAGTGAGTGAACAGAACCGGCACAGAAACTCTACAGTGACTGAACAGAACAGGCACAGAAACTCTACAGTGAGTGAACAGAACCGGCACAGAAACTCTACAGTGACTGAACAGAACAGGCACAAAAACTTTAAAGTGAGAGAACAGAACAGAACAGGCACAAAAAACTCTACAGTGAGTGAACAGAACAGACACAGAAACTCAACAGTGACTGAACAGAACAGGCACAAAAACTCTACAGTGACTGAACAGAACAGGCACAAAAACTCTACAATGAGTGAACAGAACAGGCACAGAAACTCTACAGTGACTGAACAGAACAGGCACAAAAACTTTAAAGTGAGAGAACAGAACAGAACAGGCACAAAAAACTCTACAGTGAGTGAACAGAACAGACACAGAAACTCAACAGTGACTGAACAGAACAGGCACAAAAACTCTACAGTGACTGAACAGAACAGGCACAAAAACTCTACAGTGAGTAAACAGAACAGGCACAGAAACTCAACAGTGACTGAACAGAACAGGCACAAAAACTCTACAGTGAGTGAACAGAACTGGCACAAAAACTCTACAGTGAGTGAACAGAACTGGCACAGAAACTCTACAGTGAGTGAACAGAACAGACACAGAAACTCTACAGTGAGTGAACAGAACCGACACAGAAACTCTACAGTGAGTGAACAGAACCGGCACAGAAACTCTACAGTGAGTGAACAGAACCGACACAGAAACTCTACAGTGAGTGAACAGAACCGGCACAGAAACTCTACAGTGACTGAACAGAACAGGCACAAAAACTCTACAGTGAGTGAACAGAACAGGCACAGAAACTCTACAGTGAGTGAACAGAACAGGTACAGAAACTCTATAGTGAGTGAACAGAACAGGTACAGAAACTCTATAGTGAGTGAACAGAACAGGTACAGAAACTCTACAGTGAGTGAACAGAACAGGTACAGAAACTCTATAGTGAGTGAACAGAACAGGTACAGAAACTCTACAGTGAGTGAACAGAACAGGTACAGAAACTCTATAGTGAGTGAACAGAACAGGTACAGAAACTCTATAGTGAGTGAACAGAACAGGTACAGAAACTCTATAGTGAGTGAACAGAACAGACACAGAAACTCTACAGTGAGTGAACAGAACCGGCACAGAAACTCTATAGTGATTGAACAGAACAGGCACAGAAACTCTACAGTGAGTGAACAGAACAGGCACAGAAATTCTACAATGGGTGAACAGAACCGACACAGAAACTCTACAATGAGTGAACAGAACAGGCACAGAAACTCTACAATGAGTGAACAGAACAGACACAGAAACTCTACAGTGAGTGAACAGAACCGACACAGAAACTGTACAGTGAGTGAACAGAACCGACACAAAAACTCTACAGTGAGTGAACAGAACCGACACAGAAACTCTACAATGAGTGAACAGAACCGACACAGAAACTCTACAGTGAGTGAACAGAACCGACACAGAAACTCTACAGTGAGTGAACAGAACAGGCACAGAAACTCTACAGTGAGTGAACAGAAAAGGCACAGAAACTCTACAATGAGTGAACAGAACAGACACAGAAACTCTACAGTGAGTGAATAGAACCGACACAGAAACTCTACAGTGAGTGAACAGAACCGGCAAAGAAACTCTACAATGAGTGAACAGAACCGGCACAGAAACTCTACAGTGAGTGAACAGAACAGGCACAGAAACTCTACAGTGAGTGAACAGAACCGACACAGAAACTCTACAGTGAGTGAACAGAACCGGCACAGAAACTCTACAGTGAGTGAACAGAACCGGCACAGAAACTCTACAGTGAGTGAACAGAACAGGCACAGAAACTCTACAGTGAGTGAACAGAACAGGCACAGAAACTCTACAGTGAGTGAACAGAACCGGCACAGAAACTCTACAGTGAGTGAACAGAACAGGCACAGAAACTCTACAGTGAGTGAACAGAACCGGCACAGAAACTCTACAGTGAGTGAACAGAACAGGCACAGAAATTCTACAGTGAGTGAACAGAACAGGCACAGAAACTCTACAGTGAGTGAACAGAACAGGCACAGAAACTCTAAAGTGAGTGACCAGAACCGGCACAGAAACTCTACAGTGAGTGAACAGAACAGGCACAGAAACTCTACAGTGAGTGAACAGAACAGGCACAGAAACTCTACAGTGAGTGAACAGAACTGACACAGAAACACTCTACAGTGAGTGAACAGAACAGGCACAGAAACTCTACAGTGAGTGAACAGAACTGACACAGAAACACTCTACAGTGAGTGAACAGAACAGGCACAGAAACTCTAAAGTGAGTGAACAGAACAGGCACAAAAACTCTACAGTGAGTGAAAAGAACAGACACAGAAACTCTACAGTGAGTGAACAGAACAGGAACAGAAACTCTACAGTGAGTGAACGAAACAGGCACAAAAACTCTACAGTGAGTGAACAGAACAGGCACAGAAACTCTACAGTGAGTGAACCTAACCGACACAGAAACTCTACAGTGAGTGAACAGAACCGGCACAGAAACTCTACAGTGAGTGAACAGAACCGGCACAGAAACTCTACAGTGAGTGAACAGAACCAGCACAGAAACTCTACAGTGAGTGAACAGAACCGGCACAGAAACTCTACAGTGAGTGAACAGAACCGGCACAGAAACTCTACAGTGAGTGAACAGAACTGACACAGAAACTCTACAGTGAGTGAACAGAACAGGCACAGAAACACTCTACAGTGAGTGAACAGAACAGGCACAAAAACTCTACAGTGAGTGAACAGAACCGACACAGAAACTCTACAGTGAGTGAACAGAACCGACACAGAAACTCTACAGTGAGTGAACAGAACCGACACAGAAACTCTACAGTGAGTGAACAGAACAGGCACAGAAATTCTACAGTGAGTGAACAGAACAGGCACAGAAACACTCTACAGTGAGTGAACAGAACAGGCACAGGAACTCTACAGTGAGTGAACAGAACAGGCACAGAAACTCTACAGTGAGTGAACAGAACAGGCACAGAAACTCTACAGTGAGTGAACAGAACAGGCACAAAAACTCTAACGTGAGTGAACAGAACCGACACAGAAACTCTACAGTGAGTAGACAGAACCGACACAGAAACTCTACAGTGAGTGAACAGAACCGACACAGAAACTCTACAGTGAGTGAACAGAACAGGCACAGAAATTCTACAGTGAGTGAACAGAACAGGCACAGAAACTCTACAGTGAGTGATCAGAACCGGCACAGAAACTCTACAGTGAGTGAACAGAACCGACACAGAAACTCTACAGTGAGTGAACAGAACAGGCACAGAAACTCTACAGTGAGTGAACAGAACTGACACAGAAACACTCTACAGTGAGTGAACAGAACCGGCACAGAAACTCTAAAGTGAGTGATCAGAACCGGCACAGAAACTCTACAGTGAGTGAACAGAACTGACACAGAAACTCTACAGTGAGTGAACAGAACAGGCACAGAAACTCTACAGTGAGTGAACAGAACAGGCACAGAAACTCTACAGTGAGTGAACAGAACCGACACAGAAACTCTACAGTGAGTGAACAAAAACACAGAAACTCTACAGTGAGTGAACAGAACTGACACAGAAACTCTACAGTGAGTGAACAGAACAGGCACAGAAACTCTACAGTGAGTGAACAGAACAGGCACAGAAACTCTACAGTGAGTGAACAGAACCGACAGAGAAACTCTACAGTGAGTGAACGAAAGAGGCACAAAAACTATACAGTGAGTGAACAGAACAGGCACAGAAATTCTACAGTGAGTGAACAGAACAGGTACAGAAACTCTACAGTGAGTGAACAGAACAGGTACAGAAACTCTATAGTGAGTGAACAGAACAGGTACAGAAACTCTACAGTGAGTGAACAGAACAGGTACAGAAACTCTATAGTGAGTGAACAGAACAGGTACAGAAACTCTACAGTGAGTGAACAGAACAGGTACAGAAACTCTATAGTGAGTGAACAGAACAGGTACAGAAACTCTATAGTGAGTGAACAGAACAGACACAGAAACTCTACAGTGAGTGAACAGAACCGGCACAGAAACTCTATAGTGATTGAACAGAACAGGCACAGAAACTCTACAGTGAGTGAACAGAACCGGCACAGAAACTGTACAGTGAGTGAACAGAACAGGCACAGAAATTCTACAATGGGTGAACAGAACCGACACAGAAACTCTACAATGAGTGAACAGAACAGGCACAGAAACTCTACAATGAGCGAACAGAACCGACACAGAAACTGTACAGTGAGTGAACAGAACCGACACAAAAACTCTACAGTGAGTGAACAGAACCGACACAGAAACTCTACAATGAGTGAACAGAACCGACACAGAAACTCTACAGTGAGTGAACAGAACCGACACAGAAACTCTACAGTGAGTGAACAGAACAGGCACAGAAACTCTACAGTGAGTGAACAGAAAAGGCACAGAGACTCTACAATGAGTGAACAGAACAGACACAGAAACTCTACAGTGAGTGAACAGAACCGACACAGAAACTCTACAGTGAGTGAACAGAACCGGCAAAGAAACTCTACAATGAGTGAACAGAACAGACACAGAAACTCTACAGTGAGTGAACACAACCGGCACAGAAACTATACAGTGAGTGAACAGAACTGACACAGAAACTCTACAGTGAGTGAACAGAACCGGCACAGAAACTATACAGTGAGTGAACAGAACCGACACAGAAACTCTACAGTGAGTGAACAGAACAGACACAGAAACTCTACAGTGAGTGAACAGAACCGACACAGAAACTCTACAATGAGTGAACAGAACCGACACAGAAACTCTACAGTGAGTGAACAGAACCGACACAGAAACTCTACAGTGTGTGAACACAACCGGCACAGAAACTCTACAGTGAGTGAACAGAACCGACACAGAAACTCTACAGTGAGTGAACAGAACCGGCACAGAAACTCTACAGTGAGTGAACAGAACCGACACAGAAACTCTACAGTGAGTGAACAGAACAGACACAGAAACTCTACAGTGAGTGAACAGAACCGACACAGAAACTCTACAATGAGTGAACAGAACCGACACAGAAACTCTACAGTGAGTGAACAGAACAGACACAGAAACTCTACAGTGAGTGAACAGAACAGGCACAGAAACTCTAAAGTGAGTGAACAGAACAGGCACAGAAACTCTACAGTGAGTGAACAGAACAGGCACAAAAAACTCTACAGTGAGTGAACAGAACCGGCACAGAAACTCTACAGTGACTGAACAGAACAGGCACAGAAACTCTACAGTGAGTGAACAGAACCGGCACAGAAACTCTACAGTGACTGAACAGAACAGGCACAAAAACTTTAAAGTGAGAGAACAGAACAGAACAGGCACAAAAAACTCTACAGTGAGTGAACAGAACAGACACAGAAACTCAACAGTGACTGAACAGAACAGGCACAAAAACTCTACAGTGACTGAACAGAACAGGCACAAAAACTCTACAATGAGTGAACAGAACAGGCACAGAAACTCTACAGTGACTGAACAGAACAGGCACAAAAACTTTAAAGTGAGAGAACAGAACAGAACAGGCACAAAAAACTCTACAGTGAGTGAACAGAACAGACACAGAAACTCAACAGTGACTGAACAGAACAGGCACAAAAACTCTACAGTGACTGAACAGAACAGGCACAAAAACTCTACAGTGAGTAAACAGAACAGGCACAGAAACTCAACAGTGACTGAACAGAACAGGCACAAAAACTCTACAGTGAGTGAACAGAACTGGCACAAAAACTCTACAGTGAGTGAACAGAACTGGCACAGAAACTCTACAGTGAGTGAACAGAACAGACACAGAAACTCTACAGTGAGTGAACAGAACCGACACAGAAACTCTACAGTGAGTGAACAGAACCGGCACAGAAACTCTACAGTGAGTGAACAGAACCGACACAGAAACTCTACAGTGAGTGAACAGAACCGGCACAGAAACTCTACAGTGACTGAACAGAACAGGCACAAAAACTCTACAGTGAGTGAACAGAACAGGCACAGAAACTCTACAGTGAGTGAACAGAACAGGTACAGAAACTCTATAGTGAGTGAACAGAACAGGTACAGAAACTCTATAGTGAGTGAACAGAACAGGTACAGAAACTCTACAGTGAGTGAACAGAACAGGTACAGAAACTCTATAGTGAGTGAACAGAACAGGTACAGAAACTCTACAGTGAGTGAACAGAACAGGTACAGAAACTCTATAGTGAGTGAACAGAACAGGTACAGAAACTCTATAGTGAGTGAACAGAACAGGTACAGAAACTCTATAGTGAGTGAACAGAACAGACACAGAAACTCTACAGTGAGTGAACAGAACCGGCACAGAAACTCTATAGTGATTGAACAGAACAGGCACAGAAACTCTACAGTGAGTGAACAGAACAGGCACAGAAATTCTACAATGGGTGAACAGAACCGACACAGAAACTCTACAATGAGTGAACAGAACAGGCACAGAAACTCTACAATGAGCGAACAGAACCGACACAGAAACTGTACAGTGAGTGAACAGAACCGACACAAAAACTCTACAGTGAGTGAACAGAACCGACACAGAAACTCTACAATGAGTGAACAGAACCGACACAGAAACTCTACAGTGAGTGAACAGAACCGACACAGAAACTCTACAGTGAGTGAACAGAACAGGCACAGAAACTCTACAGTGAGTGAACAGAAAAGGCACAGAAACTCTACAATGAGTGAACAGAACAGACACAGAAACTCTACAGTGAGTGAATAGAACCGACACAGAAACTCTACAGTGAGTGAACAGAACCGGCAAAGAAACTCTACAATGAGTGAACAGAACAGACACAGAAACTCTACAGTGAGTGAACACAACCGGCACAGAAACTCTACAGTGAGTGAACAGAACCGACACAGAAACTCTACAGTGAGTGAACAGAACCGGCACAGAAACTCCAGTGAGTGAACAGAACCGACACAGAAACTCTACAGTGAGTGAACAGAACAGACACAGAAACTCTACAGTGAGTGAACAGAACCGACACAGAAACTCTACAATGAGTGAACAGAACCGACACAGAAACTCTACAGTGAGTGAACAGAACCGACACAGAAACTCTACAGTGAGTGAACAGAACTGACACAGAAACTCTACAGTGAGTGAACAGAACAGGCACAGAAACTCTACAGTGAGTGAACAGAACAGGCACAGAAACTCTACAGTGAGTGAACAGAACCGACACAGAAACTCTACAGTGAGTGAACGAAAGAGGCACAAAAACTATACAGTGAGTGAACAGAACAGGCACAGAAATTCTACAGTGAGTGAACAGAACAGGCACAGAAACTCTACAGTGAGTGAACAGAACAGGCACAGAAACTCTACAGTGAGTGAACGAAAGAGGCACAAAAACTATACAGTGAGTGAACAGAACAGGCACAGAAACTCTACAGTGAGTGAACAGAACAGGCACAGAAACTCTACAGTGAGTGAACAGAACCGGCACAGAAACTCTACAGTGAGTGAACAGAACAGGCACAGAAATTCTACAGTGAGTGAACGAAAGAGGCACAGAAACTCTACAGTGAGTGAACAGAACAGGCACAGAAACTCTACAGTGAGTGAACAGAACCGGCACAGAAACTCTACAGTGAGTGAACAGAACCGACACAGAAACTCTACAGTGAGTGAACAGAACCGGCACAGAAACTCTATAGTGAGTGAACAGAACCGGCACAGAAACTCTAAAGTGAGTGAACAGAACCGGCACAGAAACTCTATAGTGAGTGAACAGAACCGGCACAGAAACTCTACAGTGAGTGAACAGAACAGGCACAGAAACTCTACAGTGAGTGAACAGAACCGGCACAGAAACTCTACAGTGAGTGAACAGAACAGGCACAGAAACTCTACAGTGAGTGAACAGAACCGGCACAGAAACTCTACAGTGAGTGAACAGAACCGGCACAAAAACTCTACAGTGAGTGAACAGAACCGGCACAGAAACTCTACAGTGAGTGAACAGCACAGGCACAGAAACTCTACAGTGAGTGAACAGAACAGGCACAGAAACTCTACAGTGAGTGAACAGAACAGGCACAAAAACTCTACAGTGAGTGAACAGAACCGGCACAGAAACTCTACAGTGAGTGAACAGAACCGACCCAGAAACTCTACAGTGAGTGAACAGAACAGGCACAGAAACTCTATAGTGAGTGAACAGAACCGGCACAGAAACTCTACAGTGAGTGAACAGAACCGACACAGAAACTCTACAGTGAGTGAACAGAACAGGCACAGAAACTCTATAGTGAGTGAACAGAACCGGCACAGAAACTCTATAGTGAATGAACAGAACCGACACAGAAACTCTATAGTGAGTGAACAGAACCGGCACAGAAACTCTATAGTGAGTGAACAGAACGGACACAGAAACTCTATAGTGAGTGAACAGAACAGGCACAGAAACTCTATAGTGAGTGAACAGAACCGGCACAGAAACTCTACAGTGAGTGAACAGAACAGGCACAGAAACTCTATAGTGAGTGAACAGAACCGGCACAGAAACTCTACAGTGAGTGAACAGAACAGGCACAGAAACTCTACAGTGAGTGAACAGAACAGGCACAAAAACTCTACAGTGAGTGAACAGAACCGGCACAGAAACTCTACAGTGAGTGAACAGAACCGGCACAAAAACCCTACAGTGAGTGAACAGAACCGACACAGAAACTCTACAGTGAGTGAACAGAACAGGCACAGAAACTCTACCGTGAGTGAACAGAACCGACAGAAACTCTACAGTGAGTGAACAGAAGCGACAAAGAACAAAAACATTATTTATACATTGTTCATGGAGCGTTTTTCTGTACATTTTTAATTGGATGTTCATCTAATGTTTTTTAAATGCATCTACTTGTTTCAGAATGTTCAGAGAACATTCAAAAGTAAAGTTCCCATCATTTTTGACGAATGATAAAAATAGATTGTTCCCTTAAAGTTCACAGAACCAATAAAAAAAAGGGGGGGGGGGGGGGGTAGAAATATGGTGATAAACGTATGAAATGGGGCTTTAAATCAGTGTTGCTCAAGCACTGGCCTCAAAATGACTTCAAATGATTTAAAATAAGACAAAACAAGCAAAGGACAAGACACTTCTTTTATTAATTAACCTCCTCCTCAACACTTTTTTGTCTTTGAAGATCCAGGATTCGCACCTTCTTGGAAAACCAGCATATTTGAAGAAGCCTCTTCAGAATTGTGCTTTCTAGACCTGGATAAAAAATTTAGATTATTACAATGGGCATTTTTAGAATGAAAATATCTTACTAGTTACTAGGCCAAGCTTGGGTAGAAATTGTAATTATCGTTTAAAAAAATAATACAAATATTTTTAAACAATCCTTCTCCATTGAATCAGGACTGACTGTAAAAGTGATGTTGCCAGTGAAAACTGACCACTGAAAACTGTGACTCGAGTTCCTCCTTCAGGGATTTTCCATTGTTTTCTATCGATCACTAAATCAAACTCTCATCAACAACACATGATCTGAGGAATAATTCAAACACACTCAAGACTTTAAACTCGCGGCTTTAGTCGCCCTCTTGTGTTCATCTTTATTCTCTCACCATCTGTGATTGAATAAAGACATGTTCAGATGGAGATCACTTCATGTTTTTATTTGGTACATAAATACATTTTCCATCATATACTGTGTGACATCTTTAAAATCATTTTATAAAATATAAAAAATATGCTTTTTATATTTGAAGGTTTTCTTTACAAAAACACATATAAGGTCTTTACGAACTGAAACCTCAGTTGTGATGTTCTTTTGGCAGCGTTTAATTGTATCGTGATCCGCGTTACACACTCCGTTCCGGCTGGACGTCACACACACACACACACACACACACACACACACACACACACACACACACACACACACACACACACACATACCTGCACAAACACACACATACACACATATACACACACTCCGATCCATGTTACACTGTTTCCCAGCAGCTGAACGTCACACACACACACACACAAACACACACACATACCCGCACATACACACACATACACACACTCCGATCCACGTTACACTGTTTTCCAGCAGCTGGACGTCACACACACACACACACACACACACACACACACACACACACTCTGATCCACGTTACACTGTTTCCCAGCAGCTGGACGTCACACACACACACACACACACTCCGATCCACGTTACACTGTTTCCCAGCAGCTGGACGTCACACACACACACACACACTCTGATCCACGTTACACTGTTTCCCAGCAGCTGGACGTCACACACACACACACACACTCTGATCCACGTTACACTGTTTCCCAGCAGCTGGACGTCACACACACACACACACACACTCCGATCCACGTTACACTGTTTCCCAGCAGCTGGACGTCACACACACACACACACACACTCCGATCCACGTTACACTGTTTCCCAGCAGCTGGACGTCACACACACACACACACACTCCGATCCACGTTACACTGTTTCCCAGCAGTCGACTGTCGAGTCACACACTCCCTAGTTTTTGGTTTTGTCGACTAGCATCATTACATCAGTCTCACGGCTCTTGTTAAAGGCTCAGAGACATCAGACGCTCTCGGACCGGCTCTGAGGAGAGGGAATGTGATGGGAATGTTATTCTCATCTGAATCCTCTTCCTCCGATGCTTTATCCTCCGGCTCGTTTCTGTCAGAAACCAAGCGCTCGCTGAACATCACGCGATGAAGTGAAGATGATCAGCGTTTGAGACGCCTGGGGGAAAAAAGAGAAACACATCAGCTGAACTCAACACATCAAACCTGAAGAAGAAGAGGAAGAGGAAGAAGAGGAAGAAGAGGAGGAGGAGGACGAGGAAGAAGAGGAAGAGGAGGAGGACGAGGAAGAAGAGGAGGAAGAGGAGGAAGAAGAGGAGGAGGAGGACGAGGAAGAAGAGGAAGAGGAGGAGGACGAGGAAGAAGAGGAGGAAGAGGAGGAAGAAGAGGAGGAGGAGGACGAGGAAGAAGAGGAAGAGGAGGAGGACGAGGAAGAAGAGGAGGAAGAGGAGGAGAAGGAAGAGGTGGAGGAATAAGAGGAAGAGGAAGAGGAAGAAGAAGAGGAAGAGGAAGAGGACGAGGAAGAAGAAGAGGAGGAAGAGGAGCACGAGGAAGAGGAGGAAGAGGAAGAAGAGGAAGAGGAAGAAGAGGAGGAGGACGAGGAAGAAGAGGAATAAGAGGAGGAGGAGGAAGAGGAAGAAGAGGAGGAAGAGGAAGAAGAGGAGGACGAGGAGGAGGAAGAGGAAGAAGAGGAGGAAGAGGAAGAAGCATTAACACGAGACACAGATGATCCTCATGAAATGAGATGCTGGTGTGTAGGAGACACTCTTGAGGAATATTGATTTCTGTGATAGCATGAAAACAGACTCAGTTTTATAACAGTGTTTTTGACAGTAAATCTCCTGACAGAAGATCATGTCTCTCATCGTCTCAATTATGAGAACGTTTTAGTGACATTATTATCATCATCATCAATATTCTTATTGTTCTAAACCAATCTGACTTCTGACCTGTAATGCTCCTGAATCATAATCATAATCATAATCATACACTGTTGGTTCGTTGGCCAGAGGAGAACTGAGACTGAGTCTGGTTTCTCACAAGAGTTTTTTTCCATTCTGTCACTGATGGAGTTTTAGTTCCTTCACTGTCGCCTTTGGCTTGTCTTGCTTATTTGGGGACATTTAATTTAATATTCATCAATAATATTGATCTCCTGCATTGACACTATTATACAAGAACTGAACTGAGCTGGACGATGACATCACAGTTTACTCCAGAGCGGCTACATATCTACAAAATCACGTGTCACTTTCACTTTCACAAAATTTGGGCTGTCAGTGAAAAATAGACGTCTAAACCATCGTCCAAGAATAGACTAGTCATCAATTAAATAACAAAGAAATGGAATATGTGAAGAAATGAAACCAAACACCTTGTAATCACTGTTAAAAAAAGTTATTAATTTAGTTCATTTATATATATATAAATGAACTAAATAAATAAGTTTTTTAAAACAAAAATGAACCATCACTGAACTTACTTACTGGTCTGTGATGCTATTTTCTTCTAGAAACAAACTTTGTTGCATTATTTTCCTGTTACTTTTATGAAGGACAGATGCACTTTTATGGACTTCAAAACTGAAATGGCCATTCACTGCCTTTATAAAGTTTGGAAGAACCAGGACATTTTTAATATAAATTTTTAATACTTTTAATATTCGTATGAAAGGAGAGTGTCACATACACCTATGAAGACTTGAGGGAGAGTAAATCATGGGCTAATTTTCATTTTTGGGTGAACTATCCCTTTAATAAATGGTCGTTCCATGAGAAAGCAAGCTGATTCTGACAGCTCTTACCGTTCGACATCCGGTTTCTCTCGTCTCTCCGTCCGGTGCTCTCCAAACAAAAGGAAACTATGAAGAAAAGTGCAAAAACAGTTTGTTTGGACTCAGTCTGCATCAGACGGTGGTGCTGGTGGACTTGCGTAAAATGGTCTTCTGTGGTTTCTGCGAGGGGAACGCGAGGTTCTGATGGACGGGACTCGGCGTGGGATCCATCAGTTCGGCGTGTAAGTGCAGATCCGTGCTGTTCATGTCGTACTGTAGATCGCAGTCCGGGCAGTATCCGTGATACTGGACCTTCTCGCTGAAGCGGACCCGTTCCCTCGTGGTCTGAGGACAGCGGCCGGCGTGAGGCTTCTCTCTGCTAGCGACTCCGTTCCTCATCAGCGCCCCGTTAGCCGCGAGCTCGGCGCTGGACCGGGGCGCTGGGCCGGGTCTCTTCAGCGCCGCCAGGACAGCAGGAGACACCGGCACCGTCTCCTCGGGGTAGATCTTCACGCTGGAGGCTGTGGTGCTGCTGGAGCTGCTGTTCAGCGTGTCGGTCTTCCAACTGTCCGTCAGCTCCTCTTCCAGATGAAGATCCGACGTCAGGCAGTCGATCTCCTGAACCACCTGACAAACACAACGAGAGTCAAGCGACGACCCATCCCAGCATGCATCATTTCACCATCTCCAGTAACCATAAAACTGATATAGTTCGGCTTTGAGTTACACACTTCTAGACAAAATAACCTTGAATTTGGTTACATGTCGTTTTGGCCAAAATAACTTGTGAGATGTTTGATATATTTCCATCATGTAAGTAAAGTCAACAGTGATTACAAGGTGTTTGGTTTAATTTCTTCACATATTCCATTTCTTTGTTATTTAATTGATGACTAGTCTATTCTTGGACGATGGTTTAGACGTCTATTTTTCACTGACAGCCCAAATTTTGTCTGTTTATCCTCGACATCAGGGCTGTGTGGACGGATATTAGACGTTTTTTAAACACAACATTGCATGCTGGGATTGAGCTTCAGTCGCCTTTGGCTTGATCAGTTGGGGTTTAAAAAACTCTTAAAGGGAACGTATTTGCATTTTTTTAATGCACAACAATATCCTTTTAACTTATTAAAATAACTTTCCATTTACATAACATTACAGATTGTTTAAAAGGAGCTTTACAGTGATAATAGGGAAATAATGGAAGAAAGTTTGTTTTGGTTTTACAGCAGATCTAGAATAAAGTTATTGTCCAGCTAAAGTTTGTTTTTTTGATTGATTCACTTCCGTTGTAAAAATCATTAGTTATTAACTTAGTTATTAACTGCTAACACACACCGTTTCAACTGAAAACAGAAAACTTTTAATGCGTTTTGGCTGTTCATTTACACACAACAGTGTTTGACAACCCAGTAACTCTGTTCTGGTGAGTCTTTCTCTGCAAGCATGTCTTAAAATAAAACAATCAGATTTCGCTTTTCAGATTTTCTCGATGAAGAGGATCTTACTATAATATTACCGGCCCTTAATCTGCACGTTTATAAAATTACTGGCCCTTAATGTGGACATTTTTAATATTACCGGCCCTTAATGTGGACGTGTATAATATTACCGGCCCTAAATCTGCACGTTTATAATATTACCGGCTCTTAATCTGCACGCTTATAATATTACCGGCTCTTAATCTGGACGTGTATAATATTACCGGCCCTTAATCTGCACGTTTATAATATTACCGGCCCTTAATCTGCACGTTTATAATATTACCGGCCCTTAATCTGCACGTTTATAAAATTACCGGCCCTTAATCTGCACGTGTATAATATTACCGGCCCTTAATCTGCTCGTTTATAATATTACCGGCCCTTAATCTGCACGTTTATAATATTACCGGCCCTTAATCTGCACGTTTATAATATTACTGGCCCTTAATCTGCACGTTTATAATATTACCGGCCCTTAATGTGGACATTTATAATATTACCGGCTCTTAATCTGCACGTTTATAATATTACCGGCCCTTAATCTGCACGTTTATAATATTACCGGCCCTTAATCTGCCCGTTTATAATATTACCGGCCCTTAATCTGCACGTTTATAATATTACCGGCCCTTAATCTGCACGTTTATAATATTACCGGCTCTTAATCTGCACGTGTATAATATTACCGGCTCTTAATCTGCCCGTTTATAATATTACCGGCCCTTAATCTGCACGTTTATAATATTGCCGGCTCTTAATCTGCTCGTTTATAATATTGCCGGCTCTTAATCTGCACGTGTATAATATTACCGGCTCTTAATCTGCCCGTTTATAATATTACCGGCCCTTAATCTGCACGTTTATAATATTGCCGGCTCTTAATCTGCTCGTTTATAATATTGCCGGCTCTTAATCTGCTCGTTTATAATATTACCGGCTCTTAATCTGCACGTTTATAATATTACCGGCTCTTAATCTGCCCGTTTATAATATTACCGGCCCTTAATCTGCACGCTTATAATATTGCCGGCTCTTAATCTGCACGTTTATAATATTGCCGGCTCTTAATCTGCACGTGTATAATATTACCGGCCCTTAATCTGCACGTTTATAATATTGCCGGCTCTTAATCTGCACGTGTATAATATTACCGGCCCTTAATCTGCCCGTTTATAATATTACCGGCCCTTAATCTGCACGTTTATAATATTACCGGCCCTTAATCTGCCCGTTTATAATATTACCGGCCCTTAATCTGCCCGTTTATAATATTACCGGCCCTTAATCTGCACGTTTATAATATTACCGGCCCTTAATCTGCACGTTTATAATATTACCGGCCCTTAATGTGGACGTTTATAATATTACCGGCTCTTAATCTGCACGTTTATAATATTACCGGCCCTTAATGTGGACATTTATAATATTACCGGCCCTTAATCTGCACGTTTATAAAATTACCGGCCCTTAATCTGCACGTTTCTAATATTACCGGCCCTTAATGTGGACATTTATAATATTACCGGCTCTTAATCTGTACGTTTATAATATTACCGGCTCTTAATCTGCACGTTTATAATATTACCGGCTCTTAATCTGCTCGTTTATAATATTACCGGCTCTTAATCTGTACGTTTACAATATTACCGGCTCTTAATCTGTACGTTTATAATATTACCGGCTCTTAATCTGCACGTTTATAATATTACCGGCTCTTAATCTGCACGTTTATAATATTACCGGCTCTTAATCTGCTCGTTTATAATATTACCGGCTCTTAATCTGTACGTTTATAATATTACCGGCTCTTAATCTGCACGTTTATAATATTACCGGCCCTTAATCTGCACGTTTATAATATTACCGGCTCTTAATCTGTACGTTTATAATATTACCGGCTCTTAATCTGCACGTTTATAATATTACCGGCCCTTAATCTGCACGTTTATAATATTACCGGCCCTTAATCTGCACGTTTATAATATTACCGCCCCTTAATCTGCACGTTTATAATATTACCGGCTCTTAATCTGCACGTTTATAATATTACCGGCCCTTAATCTGGACGTGTATAATATTACCGGCCCTTAATCTGCTCGTTTATAATATTACCGGCCCTTAATCTGCTCGTTTATAATATTACCGGCTCTTAATCTGCACGTTTATAATATTACCGGCCCTTAATCTGGACGTTTATAATATTACCGGCTCTTAATCTGCACGTGTATAATATTACCGGCCCTTAATCTGCACGTTTATAATATTACCGGCTCTTAATCTGCACGTTTATAATATTACCGGCTCTTAATCTGCACGTTTATAATATTACCGGCTCTTAATCTGTACGTTTATAATATTACCGGCTCTTAATCTGCTCGTTTATAATATTACCGGCCCTTAATCTTCACGTTTATAATATTACCGGCCCTTAATCTTCACGTTTATAATATTACCGGCCCTTAATCTGCACGTTTATAATATTACCGGCTCTTAATCTGCACGTTTATAATATTACCGGCTCTTAATCTGCACGTTTATAATATTACCGGCTCTTAATCTGTACGTTTATAATATTACCGGCTCTTAATCTGTACGTTTATAATATTACCGGCTCTTAATCTGCTCGTTTATAATATTACCGGCCCTTAATCTGTACGTTTATAATATTACCGGCCCTTAATCTGCACGTGTATAATATTACCGGCCCTTAATCTGCACGTTTATAATATTACCGGCCCTTAATCTGCACGTGTATAATATTACCGGCCCTTAATCTGCACGTTTATAATATTACCGGCTCTTAATCTGCACGTTTATAATATTACCGGCCCTTAATCTGCACGTTTATAATATTACCGGCTCTTAATCTGCACGTTTATAATATTACCGGCCCTTAATCTGCTCGTTTATAATATTACCGGCTCTTAATCTGCACGTTTATAATATTACCGGCCCTTAATCTGCACGTTTATAATATTACCGGCTCTTAATCTGCACGTTTATAATATTACCGGCCCTTAATCTGGACGTTTATAATATTACCGGCTCTTAATCTGCTCGTGTATAATATTACCCGCCCTTAATCTGCAGGTTTATAATATTACCCGCCCTTAATCTGCTCGTTTATAATATTACCGGCCCTTAATCTGGACGTCTATAATATTACCGGCCCTTAATCTGCTCGTTTATAATATTACCGGCCCTTAATCTGCTCGTTTATAATATTACCGGCTCTTAATCTGGACGTTTATAATATTACCGGCTCTTAATCTGCACGTTTATAATATTACCGGCCCTTAATCTGGACGTTTATAATATTACCGGCAAGATGAACAACTAAAACAAAATAGAAACGATTTACAGGCCAGAGTTTCTATTCATAACATGTTTGCAGCGTTGAGCGATGTAGCCAATCACAGACATGTGTGTTGATTTCTTGAACGCAATGGCTAATCAGAAGCATTTAAGATAGACTCCCCTCACTGCTCAAAACTTTTTTGTTCAGTGCTGAATTCTGTATGCTGGCAAATCCTCTAATTATAACAAACAAAGTGTGGATATTATGAAAGATTCATTGTGCAGTCAGCTTCATTGATAATAACAGATGTGTGAGATCGCGATGAACTGTCAGCTTTTTAGGAATTAGACTATTAAGGGAGCGCACTTTGGGCGCATTCAGTCATGTCAGACCATGCACGCAGTAACTGCTTGCTTTTATGTTAAATTAACAGTGGTTTGTGTGTTAATACATTTATTATTTTACTCATTATTATTTATTTTTAGACTTGTTAAAACAAGCAGAGAAGAAAATAAAAACAGTCTTCTAACCTGTGTTCTAAAATAGTCTTCTGTCTTCTTTTCTGGGAGCCTATAGTTACTTTTGCGGTAGAAATATCGGTATCGGTACTCGATATCGGCAAGTACACAAATGTAAATACTCGTACTCGTATCGGTTTGAAAAAAAATGGTATCAGGCCATCCCTATTACCGGCCCTTAATCTGTACGTTTATAATATTACCGGCCCTTAATCTGCACGTTTACACACACCAGCCGACATTCGGTTTCTCGAGCGCCAACAGTGAGCAGTTCTAACGCACCGGCAGAAGATCCAGCAAAGCCTGAAACTGTTCTGTCGTTGAGCACAGACGAGCACTGAACACTATTGACCAGAACATGTCCCCGCTGTCTTATAAACACCTCAGGAACTGTGGACACTTGTGTAGAAGTTCAACATGATGATGAGATGATCAGTGTAACTCCACAACAACTACATAAATGTCTCCACTAACATTCAGAAACTCTTCCTGAGTCTCTCCGTAAGGCTGCACTCGCTACTGGTTATTCTGGGATTCTGGATGAGTGAGATTGGCCTGTTTTGTTATTGCCGGTGTTGTGCCGAATTTCAGCCCCCTGCCAAATTATTACCCCCCTCGTTGAAGTCAGTACCTGATTGTCTAATCCTAACCCCTCCTCCACAACCAATCCTAAACCTACCAATGCTAGGCGGGTAATAATTTGGCGGGGGTCAAAATTCGGCACAACCGGAGTTTCTGAAGCTCGTGTAAAGACTCCGCCCTCTTCTGAATGGAGGCGGAGCTGCAGCTCATTTGCATTTAAAGACACACACACACAAACAGCGCATTTTTGCTCACACCCAAAACGGAACAAATTTGACAATAAATGACCTGGTATTTTGAGCTGAAATTTCACAGACACATTCTGGGGACACCATAGATTTATAATACATCTTGTGAAAAGGGGCGTAATATGTAACCTTTAATATCCAGACATATTATTGATCTGACTGCACTGACACTATCAGACAAGAACAAAACTGAACTGAATAGATCTGAATAATGACCCTGTTTTTTTTAGAGCTGCTTTACAGCAGAATCCGAACTTGTCTCATGTTTGATAGTTTGCATCCTTGACGCTGTTATTTTCCTGACAATAATAATAAGAACACTCTACCGCACACTATTGACTTTAGTTTATTCAGAGCATAGCGTCCTCAGGTTCGCTCAGTTCACTGTTATTTTCCTGTTTATCACTGTGAAGTTGTCTTGAAATAATCTGTAATTCTGTATTGTATAAAGCCCTATAGAAATAAAAGGTAAACTTGCAAAATAAACTGGCGATATAGAGCTAGCGGGTGAGAGAAGGTGCTAGTACTCATAAGTATGATTTGAAATGTGCTAATGTGATTCCACTAATGCCAACCTTATTGTTTAGCCTATTTAAAATAATCTTGTGAAGGAGACATGTTTCCTTATATAACAGCAATAATGAATGAAATCAATTTCTTTCTGTCTGACCATCTCCAGGTGAATGATATTAGTTTATCAGGCGTGAGTCATGAATGACCTCTGATGTTCAGTTTAAAGGACATGAAACTGCGAGTGTTTTCCTTTCATTTCATCCAAAGTGACTTACAGAGAACACGAGCGACTCATAATGCTGCCATAATACATTTATAGTACAGTACTGAAGAATTAATGTGTGTGTGTGTGTGTGTTTCCACAAATACAGTAGAATCATCGCTCACAGATACCAAGATCCGATACCAAACATTTCAGACTCTGTGCTAATTCTACACAAATATCAACACATATAAACAAGAACTCAAATCTACATGTACTGTAATTATGTTTAACTTTAATAAGCTTTCATTTCATTAACAGCACTCACATAAAGCTGTTATATCTATCTATCTATCTATCTATCTATATATATATAATATATATACACACGATAAATGTACATCTGTGTCGTGTGTGTGTATATATATATATATACAATATACACACACACACACACACACACACACAAATGTAAATATATACACCTGTACAGATATATATATATATATATATATATATATATATATATATATATATGGCAGCTGTCATATATATATATATATATATATATATATATATATATATATATATATATATATATATATATATAAGTGTAACTATGCTTTATCTGCATACATACAGTACTCTGGTGTAAAGAGATATAGTTGGATAAAGAACATCTGATTTCACTATTGCTCCTTTTGTGAAGATAACTGAAAATAACTAATAATGTTTGTTAAAGTCTGTCAGGCCCAGTTTACTCATGAATAATGAAAAACAACAGCCGTCAGTAAGACGAACAGCACGCGAATCGATTCTTTGATTCTGACTCACACGAGTGAACCCGTGTCGAGTAAATGTCATGTTTAAGAGGCCTGGCTGGACATGAACATCATCACATCTCATCTTCATCATCATCATCGCAGTCTCACGCACCTCTTTGAGCTCCTTCGCCACATCCTTCAGGTCTCCTAAGATGTTCTCCAGATCCTTCACGATGCCCCTGATCTGTCGTTTGACTCGAACTTTATTGACGCCTCCGTCCGCGTCCGCGCTCCCGGACATCCTCGGAACCGGAACCCGAGCCGGACCCGGTCACCCGAACCTGTGCTGTGCTGCCTGTCCTCTCATGGCGATCACACATGTTATTGTTCGCATGTTTTCTTACAGATGCAGAAGAATCTCGAGCAGCGCGTCCCGGTGATCACGCGCATGCGCAGTCCGCACACAAACACTGATGGAAACCACCAACCTCATGAATCCTGAATAATACTGAGAAGTTATTAGATATGATCTGTTATGATTTTATTGTTTATTGTTTATATGATTTTTATGTATTTATTTATGTATATATTAATCCCACATCAAACGTCGGTATTATCTGACAGATGAAAGAGGTGCCGAGCGAAATTACACCTGTTTCTGTAAGGCACGTGATTGAAGGAGGGGCCTGCGCTGTCACAGCCAATCAGAAACACTCTTCGCCTGTCAGTCATTTCAACTTACAATATATAACAAAGAATAAGAAATATGATGAAATACAATGAAATAATAAAATGAACAAAATGAAGATCAAAATATGTATTTAATAAACTTTTATGTTGGTTTGACAAATCCAGGTCTGAAACTTTGAAGGTTTTACTCAGAGAATGTCAAAAAAACGTACTAGCATTTTTAACATGCATGTTAACGCATTGTTTACATTTTAACATGTTGCTAGCATGTTTAAGATGTTGTTGACATGATTTACATATCGTTAACATGCTGTTTACATGATTTAACACAATGCTAACACAAGTTAGCATGTTGCTAACATGATATAACATGTTGCTAGCATGATTTAACATGTTATTAGCATGTTGCTAACATGATTTGCATGTTGCTAACATGATGATAGCATGAATTAGCATATTACTAACAAGTTTTATTATGTTGTTCTATAAGATAGTAATTAAGCTTTGCTAGTGATTGCTTAAATGCTCTATAAGTGTTGACCCCCTCAGTGAAAGTCTATAGTTTTGATCGTCCGTAGGATCAGTTAGAACAGATACAGCAACGCGAGTCAGAACAGTCTGAAGGTGAAGGTCTGGTGGTTGTAGCTTGAAAGCTCTAGGAGGAGACGCCGCTTAAAATTTTGTCTCAGAAGAAGCAGCTTAAAGTCCCACTGAAGGGCGAATCGTGCAGCGTTATTCACTGCGTTGACGTAATTTCCACTGAAACAGGAAGACAGGGCAGGGCATATCCATCAGCTCCTCCCTCTTTTTAAATAGCCAATAGGGTTTAGCTTATATCACAGCTCAGCCAGCGCCTTTGATCTCGGTCAAGCCGCAGTTTCCTCCTAATCTCTAACGTGAAACAGACTTCATATCCCCTGTATAGTGCACTAAGTGCTATTCACCATGTAGAATGTGTGAACAAGTGACCGATTTCAGCCGCAGCTTCAGCATCAGTTTATAATGTAGGGGGCGGAGCTTCAGATTCTAGAGAGCATTTGATTTGGACAGTGCAGAGTGATGTCATCAAATCCCTGATCCATATTGGCAGAAGTGAGAGATTGTGAGTTTTGAACGCTTATTTCGTCATTGTTTTGGAGCACACTAGCTTATAGATAACAATAAAGCTGACATATTCATACTAAAGGCCAAAAAACTTCCATTTTGATTTCATGTGGACTTTAAATAGTAGCTCAACCAACATAATGATATATTCAAATATATGTTAATAATCCTCACAGCAAGCAGAGCCAATGAACCAGATAAAGAACAGTACATTTCATACCACTTATCATAACTATTGGGATGCTATTATAGTTTTTTATTAATATATTTTTTTATATATATATATTCCTTTTTTTTATGACGGCAGATTTGATAAAACATTTCACACATGAACACTCTCAATGACACAGCAGCTCAAACTGCGATTTTGTTTATACATTCGAATATTAATCACAATAAACAGCACGCACAAATGAGAGTCACGTGCTGCTGTTTGGTGGAGTGAAGACGCGCGCACCTGATTGGCTGTTATCGGGTGACGTCAGCGCTCCGGAAGTAGGGCAAAAGTCACGGCGGAGTGTTTCAGAGCAGAACCGAAGACTTTCACACTGATCGCTCCCAAAAAAACTTCATCATCATAAACAGAAATATCATCTAAACATGTCTGTGCCTTTGACTTTCGACGGTCGAGTGGTGCTGGTGACGGGAGCCGGCGGAGGTCAGTTTTAGCTTCATAAACTCATGCGTTTATGCAAATACATGCAAGTATGTTAATGCACAGTTCACTAACAGAGAGATGCAGTTATTTTTGCAGAAATATAATGTGTAAATGCATCAGACAAACGCTTTCCGAGAGGGTTTACAGCAGGAAACAGAGAGCATAATAATTCTGTATTATCCTTATTTTATTGTGAAAGTTACTGCTGACACGTGAATATAGATATGTAATATTTATGCACTTGCATTATTTGATGTAATATATTGAGCTTAAAGGCTTTTCTAAATGCTTAAGAGTTTTGTTTGACAGTGAATCAGCTTTTCAGTGTCGATCAAAGTGCAAACAGCAGATAAGACTGATGATAAGTGACTGATTCCCTGATAATTATATGCAGCTGATTTTCATATATCATGTAAATCATGTTTGTTTTTCTGCAGGTTTGGGGAGAGAATATGCGCTGGCGTTCGGGCAGAGAGGAGCCGCTGTCATCGGTGATCGGATCTCTAAATGATTCAGTTCAAATGAGTCGATGCTTATGATTCATTTTCTAGAGCTGTGTTTTCTGTTCTCTTTCCCACAGTCAATGATCTGGGAGGAGATATTAAAGGAGGAGGCAGGAGTTCTGCGGCTGCGGATCGAGTTGTGGAGGAGATCAGAGCTAACGGGGGTAAAGCCGTGGCCAACTACGGTAACGATTCACCTGTCAATCAATCACACCTGTCAATCAATCACACCTGTCCTGATGTAGACCCTGATCCTGATCCTGTATCCTCATCTCACAGATTCAGTGGAAGACGGGGAGAAACTCATACAGACGGCGCTGGATGCGTTCGGACGAATAGGTGACCTGCAATATGATGTGATATTATTATTCATAATCTATAGAGTTTCACAGCGCTGGTTCCAGAGGTATTTTGTCTATTCATTTCTCACATAGGGATTGAAAAGAAAAAAGTCTTGGTTAAAGCGTTACAATCCATGAAACAAACCAACCGGCTACGAGGAGAATCACAACACTGGAAACTGAAAAACGGATTTAAAAATCGAACACAAAGTCTTTAATGAGGAAAAGAACTACAATCCCATGATGCATTAACAATTACATCATCAAATAATAAAACGATGGAGATATAAAACCGTTCATTGCAAAATATGCATATATAGGCTACAGCAGGAGTGTTACGGACGCAAATCCGCACAATGCCAAATTATTTTGTCTTATTATAACGGCACAAACAACTTAAAATACCATAAATGAATTTATGGTTATACAGAGAAGACTAACACATCATTAGAAACTTGTAAAGAGTCTATTTTTTTTTGTGTACACTCATAATAAAAAACAAAACATTGTGCTTTAGGGCTGTTCAATGATTATTGCAATTAATCGCATCCAAAATAAAAGCTTGTGTTTACATAATATATGTGTGTGTACTATGTGTAATTATTTTATATAAGTAAATACACACCCATATTCAAGTACATTTTTCTTAAATATATACATGCATGTGTGTGTATTTATATATATACAAAATAATTATACACAGTACACAGGTTGTTATATGTTATATACAATTATATACAGGTTGGTGTGAAGAGAGTCTTTTTTTCTGTTGTGCCGGTTAGCAAACAGTGTTGCATTACTGCGTGCGCCCCCATCTGGATTGGAGTGTGGATCGCCTGTTACACACTAATATACACACACACAAATATTAAAGTGCATTGAGACTTGATTACATCATTCTCAGTGGCAGTGGGCGGAGCTAAAGAGCTTGTAGCGACTCTGATTGGTTGAATTTTCTGTACAGAATCATGGGGACTGTTTATTTTCACCACTAATTCAGCTGTTAAACATGATTATTATAAAAAACACGTTGAAATAATGTGAACAGACGCTTCAGCGGAAGCATTGTACATCGATTAACAACCTTGTAGCGTAAAGGTTTATAAGTCATCTGTCAAAATCGGTTGCCCTATGGAGAAAACGAATGGTGTTTTTACTTCTGGAACCCCACATTTTAGTAAAAAGATCATTTGAGGGAGCAGATTTCTGTTGTTCTTTAGAATAAATGCATTGATGTCCATGTGGTTGAGTTTGTAGCTGAGAGCAGCGTGTTGTTTTTCAGATATCGTGGTGAATAACGCTGGGTAAGTTGATGATTCTGATCTCTGACTCTCTGAGAGCGATCGGCGTGAGTTGTAAATCTCCTCTGCTGTTTCTGAAGGATCCTGCGGGACCGATCTTTTGCTCGGACCAGTGACATGGACTGGGGTACGTGAAGAAACATCGACTTTCAGTTCACAGATCGATTCAAAGCAGCTTCACAGTAATGAACTAAATCAGTGATGCAAACTTCATCAAATATGAGAGGAAGTCAGATTCTGCTGTAGAGCCAGAATAGAGTCAATGTGAATCTTGAATCAATGTTGCAAAATACGTCAATTATTTAAAGTCCCCCTGTGGTGAAAATCCAGCTTATAATGTTGTTTATGTGTCTATGTGGTGTTTTTAATATGCTTTAACACAAAGCATGTGTAAATTCATAAGTCGACAGCATTGCTGAGTATTTTCTCCTTAAAACTGCAGTGAACCAAAGACAGTCTCAAAAACACGCTTTGAAATCGCTGGTGTTTCTGACGTCACAAACTACCTTGTAACCAATCAGATCAACGTGTGATCGTCAACCAGTGGATCTCTGAGTGAGTGAGTGAGTGAGTGGAGGCGGGGCTCATTTGCATATTCATAGAACTGCGCATACTAAATGAGGCAAGGGTGTCGAGTTACATTCAAGATATTTTAAGGCATGACGTATTTTTTTCCAAAATAAAAAATATTTAAATATGTCATTTTGGTGATCAAAGATGAGTTTTTAGGGATAAAATGATTGACTACAGGGGGACTTTAACTGAGTTGAGCTGATGTATCACACACGTGTCTGTTTAGTTTGTTGGAACTGTATTTGGTTTTATTCACCGCCATGCGATAAAGCTGACTTTGCAGCGTGTGTTTCAGACCTTATTCACCGTGTGCATCTGAGAGGCTCGTTCCTCGTCACGAGAGCCGCCTGGAACCACATGAAGAACCAGAAGTTTGGGAGGTACGGAGAACCGCAGTGTTTCAACCAAGCGGCGACCTTCCCGTCTCGCTCTTGAATCCAACATGGAAGTGACGTTTAAATTATATTAAGCCTTAAAGTTCTGCATAATTAAGGGCGTGGCCACTTGAGTGACAGGTGGATTGCCGCTGATGTCACTACGAGCCGTTTGTGTGCTGCCTGTTAGCGTCACCTCAGCTAATCCGCCTCGCTGCACATTGACGCGCGGTGACCATAGAATATAATTAAAATCGTCACTTCAGTGTTGGATTCAAGAGAGAGACCGAAGGTTGCCGATTGGCAGTGACGCTTTGCTCTTCAGAAACTCTGCGCACAGTGTTTAATACAGTCTGTGGTTTCACCTGAACATGTGATGTTTATCCCGACGGGTTTTCCTCGCGTCTGCGCAGGATCATCATGACGTCGTCCGCGGCGGGAATCTACGGGAACTTCGGGCAGGCGAACTACAGCGCGGCGAAGCTGGGTCTGCTGGGTCTGTCTAACACACTGTCCATCGAAGGCCAGAAGTACAACATCCACTGCAACACGGTGGCGCCGACCGCCGGATCCCGGCTCACCGAGACCGTCATGCCTCCAGGTGCTGACTCAATCACGCGAGAGGGACGTCATCACGTGAGCGTAGGGCTGCATGATTATGAGAAAAATCATAATTGACGATTATTCCCTCGAAATTGTTATTACGTTTTTGTAATCGCAGCTTTGAACGATTACGTAATCATGGCATCCATAATCGCAATCGCATTTAGAAATTCGATTTATTGTGCAGCCCTTCATGAGAGTGACATCATCAGGTTAAACTGAGGTGAGAGTGACGTCATCAGGTTAAACTGAGGTGAGAGTGACGTCATCAGGTTAAACTGAGGTGAGAGTGACATCATCAGGTTAAACTGAGTTGAGAGTGATGTCATTAGGTGAGACTGAGGTGAGAGTGATGTCATTAGGTGAGACTGAGGTGAGAGTGATGTCATCAGGTGAGACAGAGGTGAGAGTGATGTCATCAGGTGAGACAGAGGTGAGAGTGATGTCATCAGGTGAGACAGAGGTGAGAGTGATGTCATTAGGTGAGACTGAGGTGAGAGTGATGTCATCAGGTGAGACAGAGGTGAGAGTGATGTCATCAGGTGAGACAGAGGTGAGAGTGATGTCATCAGGTGAGACAGAGGTGAGAGTGATGTCATCAGGTGAGACAGAGGTGAGAGTGATGTCATTAGGTTAAACTGAGGTGAGAGTGATGTCATTAGGTGAGACAGAGGTGAGAGTGATTTCATTAGGTGAGACTGAGGTGAGAGTGATGTCATTAGGGGAGACTGAGGTGAGAGTGATGTCATTAGGGGAGACTGAGGTGAGAGTGATGTCATCAGGTGAGACTGAGATGAGTGATGTCATCAGGTTAGACTGAGGTGATGTCATTAGGTGAGACTGAGGTGAGAGTGATGTCATTAGGTGATACTGAGGTGAGAGTGATGTCATTGGGTGAGACTGAGGTGAGAGTGATGTCATCAGGTGAGACTGAGGTGAGAGTGATGTCATCAGGTTAGACTGAGGTGAGGGTGATGTCATTAGGTGAGAGTGATGTCATTAGGTGAGAGTGATGTCATCAGGTGAGACTGAGATGAGTGATGTCATCAGGTTAGACTGAGGTGATGTCATTAGGTGATACTGAGGTGAGAGTGATGTCATTGGGTGAGACTGAGGTGAGAGTGATGTCATCAGGTGAGACTGAGGTGAGAGTGATGTCATCAGGTTAGACTGAGGTGAGGGTGATGTCATTAGGTGAGAGTGATGTCATTAGGTGAGAGTGATGTCATCAGGTGAGACTGAGATGAGTAATGTCATCAGGTGAGAGTGATGTCATCAGGTGAGAGTGAGGTGAGAGTGATGTCATCAGGTGAGAGTGATGTCATCAGGTGAGAGTGAGGTGAGTGTGATGTCATCAGGTGAGAGTGAGGTGAGAGTGATGTCATCAGGTGAGAGTGAGTTGAGAGTGATGTCATCAGGCGAGAGTGAGGTGAGAGTGATGTCAAAAGGGTGTGAATGAGGTGAGTGATGTCATCAGGTGAGAGTGATGTCATCAGGTGAGAGTGAGGTGAGAGTGATGTCATCAGGTGAGAGTGAGGTGAGAGTGAGTTGAGAGTGATGTCATCAGGTGAGAGTGAAGTGAGAGTGATGTCATCAGGTGTGAGTGAGGTGAGTGATGTCATCAGGTGTGAGTGAGGTGAGTGATGTCATCAGGTGTGAGTGAGGTGAGTGATGTCATCGGGTGAGTGTGAGGTGAGAGTGATGTCATCAGGTGAGAGTGAGAGTGATGTCATCAGGTGAGAGTGACGTGAGCATGATGTCATCAGGTGAGAGTGACGTGAGCGTGATGTCATCAGGTGAGAGTGACGTGAGCGTGATGTCATCAGGTGAGAGTGACGTGAGCATGACGTCATCAGGTGAGAGTCACGTGAGCGTGATGTCATCAGATGAGAGTGAGGTGAGAGTGATGTCATCGGGTGAGAGTGAGGTGAGAGTGATGTCATCGGGTGAGAGTGGAGGTGAGAGTGATGTCATCAGGTGAGTGTGAGGTGAGAGTGATGTCATCAGGTGTGAGTGAGGTGAGAGTGATGTCATCAGGTGTGAGTGAGGTGAGAGTGATGTCATCAGGTGTGAGTGAGGTGAGAGTGATGTCATCAGGTGTGAGTGAGGTGAGAGTGATGTCATCAGGTGAGAGTGAGGTGAGAGTGATGTCATCAGGTGAGAGTGAGGTGAGAGTGATGTGAGAGTGATGTCATCAGGTGAGAGTGAGGTGAGAGTGATGTCATCAGGTGTGAGTGAGGTGAGTGATGTCATCGGGTGAGTGTGAGGTGAGAGTGACGTGAGCGTGATGTCATCAGGTGAGAGTGACGTGAGCGTGATGTCATCGGGTGAGTGTGAGGTGAGTGATGTCATCAGGTGAGAGTGAGGTGAGAGTGATGTCATCAGGTGAGAGTGACGTGAGCGTGATGTCATCAGGTGAGAGTGACGTGAGCGTGATGTCATCAGGTGAGAGTGACGTGAGCGTGATGTCATCAGGTGAGAGTCACGTGAGCGTGATGTCATCAGATGAGAATGATGTCATCGGGTGAGAGTGAGGTGAGTGATGTCATCAGGTGTGAGTGAGGTGAGTGATGTCATCAGGTGAGAGTGAGGTGAGAGTGATGTCATCGGGTGAGAGTGAGGTGAGTGATGTCATCAGGTGTGAGTGAGGTGAGTGATGTCATCAGGTGTGAGTGAGGTGAGTGATGTCATCAGATGAGAGTGAGGTGAGAGTGATGTCATCGGGTGAGAGTGAGGTGAGTGATGTCATCAGGTGTGAGTGAGGTGAGTGATGTCATCAGGTGTGAGTGAGGTGAGTGATGTCATCAGATGAGAGTGAGGTGAGAGTGATGTCATCGGGTGAGAGTGAGGTGAGTGATGTCATCAGGTGTGAGTGAGGTGAGTGATGTCATCAGGTGAGAGTGAGTTTAGACTGATGTCATCAGGTGAGAGTGAGGTGAGCGTGATTTCATCAGGTGAGAGTGATGTCATCATCACGTGTGTGTGCGCCGCACTGACCGTTCTGCTCTTCCAGATCTGCTGGAGTCGCTGAAGGCCGAGTACGTGGCGCCGCTGGTGCTCTGGTTGAGTCACGAGTCGTGTCGGGAGAACGGAGGCCTGTTCGAGGTGTTTATCACATGATGAATCCATCGACTGTACCTTCAGTGCATTAATTACTGTACAAGTGTTTGATTAAAGCACACATGTAAATGTAAAAGTTTATCCATCATCTCAAGTGTACTTGGTATTTCTACATGAAACTCTTCAGCTACTGTGTGTTTCAGGTCGGCGCCGGCTGGATCGGGAAATGTAAGTTGTGCTGTGAAACTCATGATCTCTGTGGGAGAAGATCAGCTTCCGATGCTCTAACCGACCCGTGACTCACTGTCAACGCCTTTATGCAGATCTCTTATATAATGTGTTCATGTATACATCTATATTTAGTGCTGTTTAAGCATCATCAATACTAGTCCTCCTATGTGTGCGTGTGTGTGTGTGTGTAGTGCGCTGGGAGAGGACTCAGGGTCGAACGGTGCGTCAGAAGAACGAGATCATGACGCCGGAGGCCGTGAGAGACTCTTGGAACGAGATCTGTGACTTTACTGACGCCACTAAACCCGCCAGCATTCAGGGTAACACACACACACACACACTCATTACAGCTGTTAGCCAATCGAACGCTCAGCGTGTTCCTGTCACACAGAGGTAATGATAAAAAAAAAACCTTGCAATGTTCTGTGCTCGACTAACTGAGTCTCGTTCCAGCACTTATACTGTCATCCTCTTGTTCGTCTGATTGCTTCTATTGTTCTCATTTGTAAGTTGCTTTGGATAAAATGATTAAATGTAAATGTAATGAACATCACTGTGTTCCTGAAGAGTCTCTGCAGACGCTGGTGGAGGTTCTGTCTAAACTGGATTCTGGACGAGGAATCGGAAGCAATCCGACCGGAGCCGCAGCGACAAACCCTGTGAGAAACATCAACACACACACACACACACACACACACACACACACACACACACACACACACACACACACACACACACACACACACACACACACACACACACACACACACACACACTCCTCCAAACCAGTCTCGTTTCCAGCACAAAGATCGAAACATTCTGAAATCAAGACACATTTACTGGAGAGGCATTCTGTTACACACCGGTCCATGCAGGACAAAAATGTCCATCAAAAAACACAAAGAAGTCATTTTGAAGAAGACCCGTGGCAGATTACTGCTGAAGTAAAAAGTGTAAAAAGTTTAAAAAGTGCAACCAAAAAAAGTTTACAAAAATGATTTATGAACAATGTTTTATATAAAATACATTCACACAGTGGTTGGATTTGTGATTTGTAGTAGTTTTTCTCTCTAAAATTTTACAAGCACACCCAATTATTTTATTAAACGCATACAAACCACACTCTGACATCCATACCAGCGCACACACACACACACACACACACACACACACACACACACACACACACACACACACACACACACACACACAATTATAGCTGCATAATTTATCCAATTGGCTCTAATATGCATAAGCAGAAAATGGGAATCAAGGGAGTATTTACTTTATAGGCCAAACCTGAGAAAATGGCACTATAAAAAAAAATAGTATCAAATTTCATTTTAAAGCCTATTAAAAAAATTAAGTTAAATGGCCCTTGGATTAAAAATTGCCTGTTTAATGGGGACTTGAGAGGAATGGGGTTCCTGAGAGGAACTATCTTGTGTACCTAGTGCAAAATATTTTTATTAAAGGAAATTATTAAAATTTCCACACAAAAAAAAACACACCTGTGTGAAAATGTATGCAGTTTGCATTAACACAGGCAAAAATATATATATAAAAAAAATTTAAACTGAAAAAGACAAAAATGTCCACAAGGTTTAAGATATTAAGTCTGAAAAATGAATAAAAATGAAGTGAGTTTGTGCTTAAAAGAAGAACAAATATCTCAGTTAAGCATAAATTTGCTTAATTTTGAGAAATTTTAATATCTTCAGTTCTTCTACTTCTCCAGTAAATGTTTCTTGATTTAAGAATGTTTAAATGTTTCTGCTGGAAAACGAGACAGAAACACTGAGGAAGAGCAGGATCAGAGTCCATCAGCAGCTCTCAATCAGGTCCAGTGAGATGTGCTGTGGTGTTTTGCAGTCGGAGGCCGTGGGACACACTCTTCCGGAGATCAGCTTCTCCTACACACACATGAACTGTATCCTGTACGCGCTGGGAGTGGGAATGTCCACCGGAGACCCGGATCACCTGCGGTTCCTGTACGAGGGATTCCAGGACTTCTGCTGTTTGCCCACATTCAGTGTGATCGCGGCCCAGAGCGCCATAACCGGCCTCAGCGGCGTCCCGGGACTCCAGATCGACTTCAGCAGGGTGTGTGTGTGTGTGTGTGTGTGTGTGTGTGTGTGTGTGTGCGATCGCGGCCCAGAGCGCCATAACCGGCCTCAGCGGCGTCCCGGGACTCCAGATCGACTTCAGCAGGGTGAGTGAGTGTGTGTGTGTGTGTGTGTGCGATCGCGGCCCAGAGCGCCATAACCGGCCTCAGCGGCGTCCCGGGACTCCAGATCGACTTCAGCAGGGTGAGTGAGTGTGTGTGTGTGTGT
>NW_027509202.1:70000-77500 GCF_051911475.1 Siphateles boraxobius | reverse complement strand
TCACTCACACACACACTCGCGTCTCAAAGACGTTTCTCTCCTCACACACTCGCGTCTCAAAGACCTTTCTCTCCACACACACACACACACACACACACGTCTCAAAGACGTTTCTCTCCTCACACACTCGCGTCTCAAAGACCTTTCTCTCCACACACACACACACACACACGTGTCTCAAAGACCTTTCTCTCCTCACACACACACACACTCGCGTCTCAAAGACGTTTCTCTCCTCACACACACACACACACACACACACACACACACACACGTCTCAAAGACCTTTCTCTCCACACACACACACACACTCGCGTCTCAAAGACCTTTCTCTCCACACACACACACACACACACGTGTCTCAAAGACCTTTCTCTCCTCACACACACACACACACACACACGTCTCAAAGACGTTTCTCTCCTCACACACTCGCGTCTCAAAGACCTTTCTCTCCACACACACACACACACACACGTCTCAAAGACCTTTCTCTCCTCACACACACACACACTCGCGTCTCAAAGACGTTTCTCTCCTCACACACACACACACACACACACACGTCTCAAAGACGTTTCTCTCATCACTCACACACACACCCGCGTCTCAAAGACGTTTCTCTCCTCACACACACACACACGCGTCTCAAACACGTTTCTCTCCTCAAACACTCGCGTCTCAAAGACCTTTCTCTCCACACACACACACACACACACACACACACACACACACACGTCTCAAAGACCTTTCTCTCCACACACACACACACACTCGCGTCTCAAAGACCTTTCTCTCCACACACACACACACACACACGTCTCAAAGACCTTTCTCTCCTCACACACACACACACTCGCGTCTCAAAGACGTTTCTCTCCTCACACACACACACACACACACGTCTCAAAGACGTTTCTCTCATCACTCACACACACACCCGCGTCTCAAAGACGTTTCTCTCCTCACACACACACACACGCGTCGCAAACACGTTTCTCTCCTCAAACACTCGCGTCTCAAAGACCTTTCTCTCCTCACACACTCGCGTCTCAAAGACCTTTCTCTCCACACACACACACACACACACACACACACACACACACACACACACACACACACACACGTCTCAAAGACGTTTCTCTCCTCACACACTCGCGTCTCAAAGACGTTTCTCTCCTCACTCACACACACACACACACGCGTCTCAAACACGTTTCTCTCCTCACACACTCGCGTCTCAAAGACGTTTCTCTCCTCTCACACACACACACACACACACACACGTCTCAAAGACGTTTCTCTCCTCACACACTTGCGTCTCAAAGACGTTTCTCTCCTCACACACACACACACACACACACACACACACACACACACACACACGCGCGTCTCAAAGACGTTTCTCTCCTCACACACACTTGCGTCTCATGTATTACTGAAGATGTTTCTCTCCTCACACACTCGCGTCTGGTGTTGCTGAAGTCGTGTGTGTGTGTGTGTGTGTGTGTGTGTGTGTGTGTGTGTGTGTGTGTGTCCTCAGGGACGCTGACGTCACGGGCCGCGGTCGCAGATGTGCTGGATAAAGGATCGGGGATGATCGTCCTGCTCGACGGTGAGAAACATTATCAGAAGTCTTTAAATGCTGCATCTATCTGATCAAAAATACAGTACATTGTTTTTACATATTATAATAATGTAAAGGAATAAATTTCTGAAGGATCATGTGACACTGAAGACTGGAGTAATGATGCTGAAAATTCAGCTTTGATCACAGGAATAAATTACACTTTACTGTATATTCACATAGAAAACAGCTGATTTACATTAGAATAATATTTCACTGTTTTACTGTATTTCTGATCAATTTTTTAAATTTAAATCATCCTTGGATGAAGCGTAAGCCTTTCATAAAAATGATTCAGACTCTAAGCGTTTGATCTGTGTGTGTGTGTGTGTGTGTGTCTCAGTTCATACGTACAGTGGCGGAGAGCTGGTGTGTTATAATCAGTTCTCGTTGTTCGTGGTCGGCTCTGGAGGGTTCGGGGGGAAGAGGACGTCCCAGAAGGCCGTGGTGAACAACACGTCACACACACACACACTCACACACACACACTCACACCAGCTGTGTAGAGTCACACACAGGCATTGATTCCCCAGTGTGTGTGTGTGTGTGTTTGTGTTGCTTCAGGTCACGGTTCCTCTTCCAGACAGACCCGCTGACGCTGTGATCGTGGAGCAAACGTCTCGAGATCAGGTGACCTCACACCGCAGCACTTATGACATCACTTATGACATCACTTGTGTTTTTCAAAGAGAGACTATAAATATAAATATAAATATATATATATGCATGACCTCATTCTTCGCTCGGGTCATTTTGACCCGAAATTCATTTTAAAAAAAACTATAAAATTTATTGTTCATCGGTGGAGTCCGAGACTCGGGACTTTTCTCGCACTTGAACCACGAAAACAATTTTTTATAATGTATTCGAGGAGTTTTGTGGTTGAAATGTAAAAAAGTAAGAAATCCTTCCCTCTTGGGTCAATCTGACTCCCTCAGGGATGTGAGGAATGCTTCAGTTCGCATAGAAAAACCTAAAAATGCTCAAATCTAAAAAAAAAAATGCTAAAACTTTACCAATAAATGATTGTATACAGTCTGCATGTGTGTCTGAACGCATTCTGTAGAGAAACTGACTTTAGGACCCAGAGGAACAGCTCATTTACTCCATATAGAGATATAAGCCCATCTAGAGTCATGAAATATCATCTTATATTATTTATTTAACTCAAGCGGTCAAAGACACACAATGTAAGATACTTTGAGCTGAATTAAAAGGTTTATGAATGAAATTGTGAGTTATTTTGAATTTAAGTTGAAAGGAATGTGAGGAATGTGCTTAAATTACTATTTATTTATTGATCAAATCTAGAAATGTAAAGGTAAAAAAAAAAAAAAAAGTATATATATATTATCAAAATAAAATAAGCTCTCTGGACAAAAAAAAATGAAGTATAATTTTAGGGCTTCGGGTCATTCTGACCCCATGAGGGAAGGATGAGACTTTCAGAAACATTAAAAGTCTACCGAACCCAAACCGCTGCTAGCGTATGTGAATATTGTTTATGATCATGTTTCAGGCGGCGCTGTACCGGCTGAGTGGCGACTGGAATCCGCTGCACATCGACCCCAGCTTCGCCGCTCTGGGAGGTACAGCATTTATTCAAATATTCCAGATTAATATGCAGAGTCATCCAATAAAGTATTTTTGTCTTGTTTCCAGTTCAGATGTCTAAACATTCTTAAATCAAGATGCATTTATTACTAAAGTAGTAAAATTACATATTATATTCAGAATAAGAATCAGAATGAATTTTATTGACAAGTAGTGTTGTGCACATACAAGGAATTTGCTTTGGTAATAAGGCGTTACCGAGGCTGCTATATTCAGCGCCAACTTGAGAAAAAAATACAGCATGACATGAGGAGAGGAGAAATGTGTGTGGGAATGTGTGAGGAGAAAAAAGGCGACCCCCAGATAATGCTCCTGTAAGGAGAACAGTCTGGGAACAGGAAAAAACATTAGCACATAAACAGTACACTCTACAAACAAGACATTGCAACACGGTTGGGAGTGGGGGATGGAGGTAGTCCAGCCCAGGCAAGCAGCATCCGGTCCTGCAGCCATTATGGCGCTGGTCACAGAACCGCCTGTCATATATTATGACATTTTACTACTTTAATAAATGCATCTTGATTTAAGAATGTTTAGATATTTGGACTGGAAACAAGACAGAAACACTGAGTAAGAAAAGGATATTTTGCAGTGAAAGCATGGCTGACACACACACACACACACACACACACACACACACACACACACACATACACACACACACACACACACGGTTTCTGATGATGTTTGAAATGGCCCGCAGGATTCGAGTCTCCGATCCTCCACGGCTTGTGTTCGTTTGGTTTCGCCGCTCGTCACGTTCTCAAGCGTTACGCCGGAAATGATGTTTCCAGATTCAAGTCCATCAAGGTAAAGCAGCGCCGACAGCGAGACTATTATTCTCTCTCTCTCACACACACACTCACTCACTCACTCGCTCTCACACTCACACTCGCTGTCACACTCACACTCACTCTCACACACACACACACACACTCACTCACTCGCTCTCACACTCGCTGTCACACTCACACTCACTCTCTCACACACACACACACACACACA
This sequence comes from Siphateles boraxobius, assembly GCF_051911475.1. Taxonomy (NCBI): domain Eukaryota; kingdom Metazoa; phylum Chordata; class Actinopteri; order Cypriniformes; family Leuciscidae; genus Siphateles; species Siphateles boraxobius. The sequence goes on along the minus strand of NW_027509202.1, from coordinate 73,254 downwards.
CACACACACACACACACACACACACACACACACACACACACACACTCACTCACTCACTTGCTCTCACAGTCACACTCACACTCACTCTCTCACACACACACACACACACACACACACTCACTCACTCACTCGCTCTCGCTGTCACACTCACACTCACTCTCTCACACACACACACACACACACACACACTCACTCACTCACTTGCTCTCACACTCACAGTCACACTCACACTCACTCTCTCACACACACACACACACACACACACACACACACACTCACTCACTCACTCGCTCTCGCTGTCACACTCACACTCACTCTCTCACACACACACACACACACACACACACACACACACACACACACACACACACACTCACTCACTCACTCACTCACTCACTCGCTCTCACACTCACACTCACACTCGCTGTCACACTCACACTCACTCTCTCACACACACACACACACACACTCACTGGCAAAAGTTTAGGATCGGTCAGATTATTAATGTTTTTAAAAGAAGTCTCTTCTGTTCACCAGGGCTGTGTTTATTTGATCAAAAATACAGTAAAATTGTGAAATATTATTATAATGTAAATCATCTGTTTTCTATGTGAATATATAGTAAAGTGTAATTTATTCCTGTGATCAAAGCTGAATTTTCAGCATCATTACTCCAGTCTTCAGTGTCACATGATCCTGCAGAAATCACTATATAAGTGTGTGTGTGTGCGCGTTCATAAGTGTGCGTGTTCATAAGTGTGCGCGTTCATAAGTGTGTGCACGTTCATAAGTGTGCGCGTTCATAAGTGTGCGTGTTCATAAGTGTGTGCGCGTTCATAAGTGTGTGCGCGTTCATAAGTGTGCGTGTTCATAAGTGTGTGCGCGTTCATAAGTGTGCGTGTTCATAAGTGTGTGGGTGTTCATAAGTGTGCGCGTTCATAAGTGTGTGGGTGTTCATAAGTGTGCGCGTTCATAAGTGTGTGGGTGTTCATAAGTGTGCGCGTTCATAAGTGTGCGCGTTCATAAGTGTGCGCGTTCATAAGTGTGCGTGTTCATAAGTGCGCGCGTTCATAAGTGTGCGTGTTCATAAGTGTGCGCGTTCATAAGTGTGCGTGTTCATAAGTGTGTGCGCGTTCATAAGTGTGCGTGTTCATAAGTGTGTGGGTGTTCATAAGTGTGCGCGTTCATAAGTGTGTGGGTGTTCATAAGTGTGCGCGTTCATAAGTGTGTGGGTGTTCATAAGTGTGCGCGTTCATAAGTGTGCGCGTTCATAAGTGTGCGTGTTCATAAGTGCGCGCGTTCATAAGTGTGCGTGTTCATAAGTGTGTGCGCGTTCATAAGTGTGCGTGTTCATAAGTGTGTGGGTGTTCATAAGTGTGCGCGTTCATAAGTGTGTGGGTGTTCATAAGTGTGCGTGTTCATAAGTGTGTGGGTGTTCATAAGTGTGCGCGTTCATAAGTGTGCGCGTTCATAAGTGTGCGTGTTCATAAGTGCGCGCGTTCATAAGTGTGCGTGTTCATAAGTGTGCGCGTTCATAAGTGTGTGCGCGTTCATAAGTGTGCGCGTTCATAAGTGTGCGCGTTCATAAGTGTGCGCGTTCATAAGTGTGCGTGTTCATAAGTGTGCGTGTTCATAAGTGTGCGCGTTCATAAGTGTGTGCACGTTCATAAGTGTGCGCGTTCATAAGTGTGCGTGTTCATAAGTGTGTGCGTGTTCATAAGTGTGTGCGCGTTCATAAGTGTGTGCGCGTTCATAAGTGTGCGCGTTCATAAGTGTGTGCACGTTCATAAGTGTGCGCGTTCATAAGTGTGCGTGTTCATAAGTGTGTGCGCGTTCATAAGTGTGTGCGCGTTCATAAGTGTGCGTGTTCATAAGTGTGCGCGTTCATAAGTGTGCGCGTTCATAAGTGTGCGTGTTCATAAGTGTGTGCGCGTTCATAAGTGTGCGCGTTCATAAGTGTGTGCACGTTCATAAGTGTGCGCGTTCATAAGTGTGCGTGTTCATAAGTGTGTGCGCGTTCATAAGTGTGTGCGCGTTCATAAGTGTGCGTGTTCATAAGTGTGCGCGTTCATAAGTGTGCGCGTTCATAAGTGTGCGTGTTCATAAGTGTGTGCGCGTTCATAAGTGTGTGCGCGTTCATAAGTGTGCGTGTTCATAAGTGTGTGCGCGTTCATAAGTGTGCGTGTTCATAAGTGTGTGGGTGTTCATAAGTGTGCGCGTTCATAAGTGTGTGGGTGTTCATAAGTGTGCGCGTTCATAAGTGTGCGCGTTCATAAGTGTGCGTGTTCATAAGTGCGCGCGTTCATAAGTGTGCGTGTTCATAAGTGTGCGCGTTCATAAGTGTGTGCGCGTTCATAAGTGTGCGTGTTCATAAGTGTGCGCGTTCATAAGTGTGCGCGTTCATAAGTGTGCGCGTTCATAAGTGTGCGCGTTCATAAGTGTGCGTGTTCATAAGTGTGCGTGTTCATAAGTGTGTGCGCGTTCATAAGTGTGCGCGTTCATAAGTGTGCGCGTTCATAAGTGTGCGTGTTCATAAGTGTGCGTGTTCATAAGTGTGCGTGTTCATAAGTGTGCGTGTTCATAAGTGTGTGGGTGTTCATAAGTGTGTGCGCGTTCATAAGTGTGTGCGCGTTCATAAGTGTGTGCGCGTTCATAAGTGTGCGCGTTCATAAGTGTGCGCGTTCATAAGTGTGTGCGCGTTCATAAGTGTGCGCGTTCATAAGTGTGCGCGTTCATAAGTGTGCGCGTTCATAAGTGTGCGTGTTCATAAGTGTGTGCGCGTTCATAAGTGTGCGTGTTCATAAGTGTGCGTGTTCATAAGTGTGTGCGCGTTCATAAGTGTGCGTGTTCATAAGTGTGCGTGTTCATAAGTGTGCGTGTTCATAAGTGTGCGCGTTCATAAGTGTGCGCGTTCATAAGTGTGCGCGTTCATAAGTGTGCGTGTTCATAAGTGTGCGCGTTCATAAGTGTGTGCGCGTTCATAAGTGTGCGTGTTCATAAGTGTGTGCGCGTTCATAAGTGTGCGCGTTCATAAGTGTGTGGGTGTTCATAAGTGTGCGCGTTCATAAGTGTGTGGGTGTTCATAAGTGTGCGTGTTCATAAGTGTGTGGGTGTTCATAAGTGTGCGCGTTCATAAGTGTGCGCGTTCATAAGTGTGCGTGTTCATAAGTGTGTGCGCGTTCATAAGTGTGCGCGTTCATAAGTGTGCGCGTTCATAAGTGTGCGCGTTCATAAGTGTGCGTGTTCATAAGTGT
>NW_027509202.1:7500-65000 GCF_051911475.1 Siphateles boraxobius | reverse complement strand
GGTAGAGTAGAGTAGAGGGCGGTAGAGTAGAGTAGAGGGCGGTAGAGTAGAGTAGAGGGCGGTAGAGTAGAGTAGAGGGCGGTAGAGTAGAGTAGAGGGCGGTAGAGTAGAGTAGAGGGCAGTAGAGTAGAGTAGAGGGCAGTAGAGTAGAGTAGAGGGCAGTAGAGTAGAGTAGAGGGCAGTAGAGTAGAGGGCGGTAGAGTAGAGGACGGTAGAGTAGAGGGCGGTAGAGTAGAGGGCGGTAGAGTAGAGGACGGTAGGGTAGAGGGCGGTAGGGTAGAGGGCGGTAGAGTAGAGGGCGGTAGAGTAGAGTAGAGGGCGGTAGAGTAGAGGGCGGTAGAGTAGAGGGCAGTAGAGTAGAGTAGAGGGCAGTAGAGTAGAGGACGGTAGAGTAGAGGGCAGTAGAGTAGAGGACGGTAGAGTAGAGGACGGTAGAGTAGAGGGCGGTAGAGTAGAGGGCGGTAGAGTAGAGGGCGGTAGAGTAGAGGGCGGTAGAGTAGAGTAGAGGGCGGTAGAGTAGAGGGCGGTAGAGTAGAGGGCGGTAGAGTAGAGGGCGGTAGAGTAGAGGGCGGTAGACTAGAGGGCGGTAGAGTAGAGGGCAGTAGAGTAGAGTAGAGGACGGTAGAGTAGAGGGCGGTAGAGTAGAGGGCGGTAGAGGGCGGTAGAGTAGAGGACAGTAGAGTAGAGTAGAGGACGGTAGAGTAGAGGGCGGTAGAGTAGAGGGCGGTAGAGTAGAGTAGAGTAGAGGGCGGTAGAGTAGAGGGCAGTAGAGTAGAGTAGAGGGCGGTAGAGTAGAGGGCGGTAGAGTAGAGGGCGGTAGAGTAGAGGGCGGTAGAGTAGAGGGCGGTAGAGTAGAGGGCGGTAGAGTAGAGGGCGGTAGAGTAGAGGGCAGTAGAGTAGAGTAGAGTAGAGGGCGGTAGAGTAGAGTAGAGGGCAGTAGAGCAGAGTAGAGTAGAGTAGAGTGCAGTAGAGTAGAGTGCGGAAGAGTAGAGTAGAGTAGAGGGCAGTAGAGGGCGGTAGAGTAGAGGACGGTAGAGTAGAGGACGGTAGAGTAGAGGGCGGTAGAGTAGAGGGAAGTAGAGTAAAGTAGAGGGCAGTAGAGTAGAGTAGAGTAGAGGGCGGTAGAGTAGAGGGCGGTAGAGTAGAGGGCGGTAGAGTAGAGGGCGGTAGAGTAGAGGACGGTAGAGTAGAGGGCGGTAGAGTAGAGGGCAGTAGAGTAGAGTAGAGGGCAGTAGAGTAGAGTAGAGGGCGGTAGAGTAGAGTAGAGGACGGTAGAGTAGAGGGCGGTAGAGTAGAGTAGAGGACGGTAGAGTAGAGGACGGTAGAGTAGAGGGCGGTAGAGTAGAGGGCGGTAGAGTAGAGGGCGGTAGAGTAGAGGGCGGTAGAGTAGAGTAGAGGGCAGTAGAGTAGAGTAGAGGACGGTAGAGTAGAGGGCGGTAGAGTAGAGGGCAGTAGAGTAGAGTAGAGGACGGTAGAGTAGAGGACGGTAGAGTAGAGGGCGGTAGAGTAGAGGGCGGTAGAGTAGAGGGCGGTAGAGTAGAGGGCGGTAGAGTAGAGGACGGTAGAGTAGAGGGCGGTAGAGTAGAGGGCAGTAGAGTAGAGTAGAGGGCAGTAGAGTAGAGTAGAGGGCAGTAGAGTAGAGTAGAGGGCAGTAGAGTAGAGTAGAGGGCAGTAGAGTAGAGGACGGTAGAGTAGAGGACGGTAGAGTAGAGGGCGGTAGAGTAGAGGGCAGTAGAGTAGAGGGCAGTAGAGTAGAGTAGAGGACGGTAGAGTAGAGGGCAGTAGAGTGCGGTAGAGTAGAGGGCAGTAGAGTGCGGTAGAGTAGAGGGCGGTAGAGTAGAGGACGGTAGAGTAGAGGGCGGTACAGGTAGAGTAGGTAGAGTAGAGTACAGTAGAGGTACAGTAGAGTAGAGGACAGTAGAGGTAGAGTAGAGGACAGTAGAGGTAGAGTAGAGGTAGAGTAGAGGACGGTAGAGGTAGAGTAGAGGACAGTAGAGGTAGAGTACAGTAGAGGTACGGTAGAGTAGAGGTAGAGTAGAGGACAGTAGAGGTAGAGTAGAGGACAGTAGAGGTACAGTAGAGTAGAGGACAGTAGAGGTAGAGTAGAGGACAGTAGAGGTAGAGTAGAGGTAGAGTAGAGGACGGTAGAGGTAGAGTAGAGGACAGTAGAGGACAGTAGAGGTAGAGTAGAGGACAGTAGAGGTAGAGTAGAGGACAGTAGAGGTAGAGTAGAGGACAGTAGAGGTAGAGTAGAGGACAGTAGAGGTAGAGTAGAGGACAGTAGAGGTAGAGTAGAGGACAGTAGAGGTAGAGTAGAGGACAGTAGAGGACAGTAGAGGTAGAGTAGAGGACAGTAGAGGTAGAGTAGAGGACAGTAGAGGTAGAGTAGAGGACAGTAGAGGTAGAGTAGAGGACAGTAGAGGTAGAGTAGAGGACAGTAGAGGTAGAGTAGAGGACAGTAGAGGTAGAGTAGAGGACAGTAGAGGTAGAGTAGAGGACAGTAGAGGACAGTAGAGGTAGAGTAGAGGACAGTAGAGGTAGAGTAGAGGACAGTAGAGGTAGAGTAGAGGACAGTAGAGGTAGAGTAGAGGACAGTAGAGGTAGAGGTAGAGTTCCTTGAAGAAGTAATGTGATAGCGTAAGCTGTAGTGAGTTCCTCACCGCTGCTCGTGTTCTCCACAGGCGTTCTTCGCTGGAAAACTGAAGGTCAAGGGGAATATAATGTTGAGCCAGAAACTGGAGGCGGTTCTGAAGGATTACGCCAAACTCTGAAGATCACGTCATCAGGAGCGACGCGGTTCACTAATGCTAACGAGTGCCACGCTAACGAGTGCCACTCTTTATCTCTACTGATACTGAATCATTAATAAAAAAAAACCAAACATGTGTTGCATTAAGTCATTTATTTTCTCTTTACAGTAATGTATATTACAGGTCTCTTCATACTCATTATAAAATTAAATTCATTTGCGTATATATTCACATTTGAGAGGTTAAAGGGCAGAACGCATGATCACTGGCTGAAGAGAGAATGACCTTCATCAGATAAAAGAAAGAAAGAAAGAAAGAAAGCGTTTGTGCCCGAGTCGACAGATCGACCGCAGGTCAAAGAAAAGCCTAAAAAATAAACCCTGAACAACGTTCCTAAAAACAAACGTCTGCAGAAGCTTCGATGATGATTATAAATATGCTTATATTTAACACAGAATCATTTCATCAAGTCTCATATTTACATCCTAAAATAAAAGTAGCTGTGATCTTGGTTTCTGTTACGGACTGTAGACGAGCCGGTTTAATTATAATGGAATGATGCTGATCTCTACAGAAGCGCTCGATTAGCGCTCGAACACTCCTGTGCTCGTGTAAATACTGCTTATCAGAGTAATGTACAATACCTTCAATATCTCCAACTACACACACGCTGACGTCCAGACCGAGAGATCACGGATGATCGTAGAAATATAAGGACACTTATCACTATATTTAACTCTAGAGCACGATCACAACACTGCTTAGCAACAGTTTGGCTAGTTAAGGCTTTACTGAGATATAAATATGTCAGATTAACTGTATATGCTGAAGGTACAGTGTGCTTGAAGACGTGGCTGCTTCCCTGTATTATAGTTCATGATGACGTGAGTGTGTGTGTGTGTGTGTGTTCTGCCAGCGTCTCTCTCTCTCTCGTATTGCTTGCCTTACCGTGTGCAAAGAAAAGTCATTGTGCTACATGATAAACTTGACGTCGTTCCTCGCGGTGCCGCAAGCGCTCGTGGCGTCGGGAAGAACGCGCATCTTCATGGTGCCGTCGGCTCCGCAGGAGAACACCTGATTGGCCGGAGCCGTCTCGATCTGCATTACGCCCGTGCCGAGGTTTCGGAAGAGCGACTGTCTGGCGTGTTCGTTGGCGAAGCTGTGCAGGAGAGTCTGAGTCGACATACTCCACACCTGAGATTACACCAATACACACATTACAATCATACACTATTAACAGAAATATATTCAAATAAATATAAACATTTATTAGAAGAAATAATAAAATAAGATTAAACTAAATACAAATTTATTAAAAATAAAATAAATATAAAAAATGTATTAAAAAACATTAAAATGACTAATAAATAATAAATATTAAAATAAAGACAAACTAAAAATCAACTAATGTATTAAAATAAATAAATATTGTTTGAATACAAATTGATTAAAATGAATAAGACTGAAATAAATAAAAATTGATTGAAACACAAATAATAAAATGAAAAAAATTACAAATTGATAAAAATGAATAATAAAAAACAAGTTGAAATAAATAAAAGTTAATAAAAAATAATAAAATAACATTAAAAAAAAATACAAATTGATTAAAATGAATAATAAAAAATAAGATTAAAACTAAATCTGTGATTGTCTTGGTCTGTCGACATGCATCACAACTGACGGATCGACACAAATATACTTCATGCTTTTAAAGGTGCAGTGTGTAGTTATTAGCGGCAACTAGTGGTGAGGTTATGAAATGCACCCAACAGAAGTTACTGTGGCCGACAGGAAGTGATGTCATCAGAGAGTAGCCAGTTAAACAATGAGGTTTCTTTACAAAAATAAATTAAGAAATTAGTTTTACTTGATTATTCAGTAAAATGATGTTATTGCGAATATTATTGTTACTTGTTCATCATTGTGTCAGTGTTTTATTCGCTGACTTTAGCAGCTTCTTTACACGAGGAACAACATAGTGATGAAACGCGTTTGTCCGTTCAGGGCCACCGTAGAAACATGTGGATGTAAGGAGACCCGCGGTGTGTGTAGAGAGAAACGGCTCATTCTCAGATAATAAACACATAATGGTTCATTATGTAAGATCTTTATACACCACTGAAAACAGTTATGTGTATGATATTGCATTTCTGTCAACAGATCCTCCTAAATATTACACAATGCACCTTTAATAATATTACACTACGCATTTATTCCACACGAGTGAACACAGATGTGCCTGACCTTGATGTTCCCCTCGGCGGACCCGCTGATGAAGCTTCTCTCCGCGTTGTCCACCGCTAGCGCTTTCACCGGCGAGTCGTGCGCCTGGAAACTCTGGCGCTGGATCTTCAGACTCAGATCCAGAACACTGATCCAGCCCTTCCGTCCTCCACTGAGCAGAACCTGCTGTTTAGAGGCCAGAGCCAGAACTGTGGAGCCCGACTCGTGCACGCTGAAGGCTGATCACACACACACACACACACACTACTCAGATCTCCTTGACGCTCATATGGAAGAATTAGCGCAGCACGATTAATCGCAATTTACATGTAAACTGATTTGGCTTATCGCGATATTGAAAAGGCTGTGATTATCAGTCTATAGTTTCACAGAATAAGGCAGTCGTGTGTTTATTAGTCATGTTTCATCAATCAAAGCGTTTCGATCTTCTGTTTATTCAGAGACAGAGAGTGTGATGCTTATAGGGTTTCCTGGAATGATGTGTGTTATCTACTTCTGCGGGGGGGATTATGGCGAGTATAAATATCGCAGCCTTTGCCAAATCGCTGCGGTTTCTTTGTGATTAATTGCGCAGCTCTTAGAAGAATCGAGGCTGAACGTGTGTGTGTGAAGGGGACTTACCATGAACCAGACTGAACGCCGGCGTGACCAGCGTATCCCACAGACACACGTTCCTGTAACGGGAAGAGATGAGCAGTTTTGGGACAGGAACATCTATTTCTGATGATTTTCATCAGCTAAAATATTTGTGCAAATACCTCCTGAGACATGCAGTTAATATTTCAATAATTTACCACATTCTCTTTAGTCAGTTTGTCAATACAAAACTCTGTTGGCTTGAGAAAGACTCAGTAGTCAATGATTTTATCTCTTAAAACTCATCATTATTCACCAAAATGACATTTAAATGCTTTTTTTATTTTTATTTTGCTTCATGCCTTAAAATATCTTGAATGTAACTCGACACCCTTGCCTCATCAAGTATGCGTGGTTCTATGAATATGCAAATGAGCCCCGCCTCCACTCACTCACTCACTCAGAGATCCACTCGTGGACGATCACACGTTGATCTGATTGGTTACAAGGTAGTTTGTGACGTCAGAAACACCAGCGATTTCAAAGCGTGTTTTTGAGACTGTCTTTGGTTCACTGCAGTTTTAAGGAGAAAATACTCAGCAATGCTGTCGACTTATGAAAATTACTCATGCTTTGTCTTAAAGCATATTAAAAACACCACATTTACACAACCTGTTTACACAACAGGGGGACTTTAAGTTTGAAATAATTTTAAAGTTTAAAGTAGTTTTTAAAGTAGATTTTAAGAGACGTACGGAGAGATAGACTAATAGAGCTTTCTCAAGCCAACATCCTCCTCATCCTCTGGACTCGTGAAGCTCAGCTCACGCTCAGATCTGTACCTGTTGTCTGTCGACAGCCCTGCGGTGGCGATGAGAGACGACGAGCCCACAAACACAAAGTCATTCGCCGTCTTATTGTGACACTGAAGTGTCTGGAGGAAAACCAGCAGAATATGATGAGGAAAACACACAGCATCAGAAATCAGAATCAGAAGAGCTGTACACACACACACACACTTCCACTGCACACACATATAAATACAACAACAAGACATGAAAATTATTCAGACACCAGATATCATGTGTGTGTGCAGGTATTGTGCACACTATAGTTCATTTCTGTAAGTGAGGAGAGCAAAATAAAGTAAACTGTGACATATTATACACAATAATTCTTCATACAGCGACTACCAGTAAAATATGGGGCCGTAAAAATGTGTTTTTTCTTTAATAACTAATTCACCTTTTTACAGCACAGACTGAACAACATGAAGCATTGCTTGGTGATTGGTTGAGCTAAACTGGTATTATCTAATTGTGTAGTTAAATTTAACAGCTGACAGATATTCAACATAATTCATGTGTGAGAGTCTAACAGAAGGACGGACAAAACCAGTCAAATATCAACTGAGTTCTGGTCAGATTTTATTACCAACTATAGAGAATAAACTGATAATGTGAGAAATGTTGAAGTGTCTGGATGAGTTTCGGTTTGACTGTATAAACACACAAAGACAGAATAAACATATGTACATTATTATGAATCCACAGGTTATTGCACTGAACAGGAAGTGAGACGGTATGATATACCAGATAGGGTTTGTGTGTGTGTCCTGAAGTGCTGGTCTGCCAGAGACTGAGCGCTCCATCCGCATCCACGATCCCGAACTGAAACACACACACACACACACACACACACACACACACACACACGAGCTGGTTAACACACCCGCTCTCTCGCTCGGTGTCTGCGCTGTGTTTCGGGCGACGCACCTTATTGCCCTGGTAATTGAAGCGTATTCTGGTGACCCTGGTGTTCCCGGGACTCCTGAAGCAGGTGATCTGCTGTGAGTGACCCCACTCGAACATACGCACGCTACCGTCCTGAGCGCCCGTCAGGTCTACACACACACACACACATTGAGCATATGCTGACACATATATGGGAGTAAACAAACTACAAATGTGACCCTGGACCATAAAACATCTTAAAAAAAAAGCTTGATGTACTTGGTTGTATGGTTTGTTAGGATACAAATATTTGAAAATCTGGAATCTGAGTGTAAAAATAATCAAAACATTGAGAAAATCGCCTTTAAAGTTGTCAATTTATGTTCGCGATTTTGCTGCATTCACTCACAAAAATATTTTTTTTATATATTTCCAGTAGGAAATTTACAAAATATCTTCTTGAAACATCTTAACTTAATATCCTAATGATTTTTGGCATAAAAGAAAAATCAATAATTTCGACCCATACAATGTATTGTTGGCTATTGCCACAAATATACCCATGTGACTCGAGACTGGTTTTGTGGTCCAGGGTCACAAATGTCTTTGGAACAAAAAAAGCATGTAGAATTGCACTAATTGAAATTCAATGCAAGACATTAACAGAACTTGCATATTAACCCCTTACACATTTTAATTGTTCCATACTTAAGGGTAAGGCTTTTATATTTCATGTTCTCATTTGATGAATAGAAAACCAACACTTTATAACAAGATTACTGTATCACAACACTGCTGATAAAACACCAGAAAATGTAATGCATTTCCCCCCGTCATTTTTGTTACTATTCATGCTTGACATGATGTCTATTAGAATGAATCTATGAAAGGCCATAAAATCAAGTTTGTATCTGAGCAAAATTTATGTTAATATCTGAGAAGTTATGGCATTTGGAACCATGGAACCTCTACGAACATGAATATTTTGGAAATGAGATTATAGATCACTAAATTTCTAATAATGAAATTGTCTGGTAACAAGACGAGCCGGTTACTTACAGTACGGGAGTGTGGGGTGTGATGTCATCCGCCTCACGTTGTTAATGTTTCGTTTGATAAGCTGCGTAAACAAGGAAAAGAGCATGAGATCAGATGTACGGGTTTAAAGTGAGCGGTCAGTGGCGTTACTCTCCACCAGTATTCATTTTGACTTAGTTGTAGTCATAGTCTTTGTACTAAAATGCAATTTAGTTTTAGTCATATTTTAGTCATCTGAATTGTTTTAGTTTTAGTCAGGAAAATACAATAAGATTTTAGTCGACAAAAATTTTTATTCATTGACGAAAATGTCAATAGATTTTATTCATAGTTTTTATTCGTTAACGAAAACGTCAATAGATTTGTCAGTTTTTATTCGTTGACGAAAACGTCAATAGATTTTCGTTCGTTTTTATTCTTTGATGAAAACGACAATAGATTTTCATCATAGTTTTTATTTGCTGACGATAATGTCAATAGATTTTCATCATAGTTTTTATTCGCTTACACAAATGTCAATAGATTTGTCAGTTTTTATTCGTTGACAAAAACGTCAATAGATTTTTGTCATAGTTTTTATTCATTGACGAAAATGTCAATAGATTTTCGTCAGTTTTTATTAGCAGACGAAAATGTCAACCAATTTTTGTCAAAGTTTTTATTCGTTGACGAAAACATCAATAGATTTTCGTCATGGTTTTTATTCGTTGACGAAAACATCAATAGATTTTCATCAGTTTTTATTCGTTGACGAAAATGTCAAGAGATTTTCGTCAGTTTTTATTCATTGATGAAAATGTCAATAGATTTTCGTCAGTTTTAATTCGTTGATGAAAATGTCAATAGATTTTCGTCAGTTTTTATTCGTTGACGAAAATGTCAATAGATTTTCGTCAGTTTTTATTCGTTGATGAAAATGTCAATAGATTTTCGTCAGTTTTTATTCGTTGATGAAAATGTCAATAGATTTTCGTCAGTTTTTATTCGTTGACGAAAATGTCAATAGATTTTCGTCAGTTTTTATTCGTTGATGAAAATGTCAATAGATTTTCGTCATAGTTTTTATTCGTTGACGAATATGTCAATAGATTTTCGTCAGTTTATATTCGTTGACGAAAATGTCAATAGGTTTTTGTCAGTTTTTATTTGTTGACGAAAATGTCAATAGATTTTAGTCAGTTTTTATTCGTTGATAAAATGTCAATAGATTTTCGTCAGTTTTTTTTTGTTAACGAAAATATCAATAGGTTTTTGTCAGTTTTTATTCGTTGACGAAAATATCAATAGATTTTCGGCAGTTTATATTCGTTGACGAAATGTCAATAGATTTTCGTCAGTTTTTATTCGTTGACGAAAATGTCAATAGATTTTCGCCAGTTTTTATTCGCTGACAAAAATGTCAATATATTTTCGTCATAGTTTTTATTTGTTGATGAAAATGTCAATAGATTTTCGTCAGTTTTTATTCGTTGACGAAAATGTCAATAGATTTTCGTCAGTTTTTATTCGTTGATGAAAATGTCAATAGATTTTCGTCAGTTTTTATTCGTTGATGAAAATGTCAATAGATTTTCGTCAGTTTTTATTCGTTGACGAAAATGTCAATAGATTTTCGTCAGTTTTTATTCGTTGATGAAAATGTCAATAGATTTTCGTCATAGTTTTTATTCGTTGACGAATATGTCAATAGATTTTCGTCAGTTTATATTCGTTGACGAAAATGTCAATAGGTTTTTGTCAGTTTTTATTTGTTGACGAAAATGTCAATAGATTTTCGGCAGTTTTTATTCGTTGACGAAATGTCAATAGATTTTCGTCAGTTTTTATTCGTTGACGAAAATGTCAATAGATTTTCGCCAGTTTTTATTCGCTGACAAAAATGTCAATATATTTTCGTCATAGTTTTTATTTGTTGATGAAAATGTCAATAGATTTTCGTCAGTTTTTGTCATTCAAAACAGTTTTTCTAATTTTCGTCACTATTTTTGTCGACAGACGAAAACAAGACGAACAAAAATGAACACCGCTCACCACGGCGGCTCCTCTGCCGGTCTGCAGGCCGCCCAGCCAGGGCATGTTGATGGGCGTCCCGGGGCTGCTGTGTGTGTAAGGTGTGCTGCCGTGCGTGCTGAAGTCGTCCCGCGCGTGAACCACCAGGAAATCATCCGTCCTGCACACAACACAAGCTGAACTCAAACCTGCGACCCACAACTGATCAGGGTCTCATTTATAAACTGTGTGTAGTATCCTCATTAAAAGTGTGTGCGCCCGAAAGCCAAATATACAGACTTATAAAACCGTGTACGCCAGAATCTGCGCAAAATTCCTTTATAAACCCAGTCAGAGGAAGATTGTGTTCACATCGCTCCACCACGAAATATCCATATCTGGAGCTTTTACTATATCCTCATCTGCATATCATTTACATATGCTTATTTATTCACGTGATTCCATGTTTAACGGTACACGACATTAGGAAATATGACGTACGGATGTGTGTCACATTAAATTGCTAAAAATCATAATCAAATAGTAAATCGAATAGTATAAAATACATTTCAAAGAAAGTTTTTCTCAATCTTTTCCACTGACCAAACAGTATTTTTAATTGCTTTATATTTTTAATGGAAACAGATTGTGCATTATTGATCATTATTTGCGTGGAAATATTTCCTCAGAGCACAAGTTCTGCTGTTATCATGCACTCAGCAAACATTAACACACAGCATGACTCAGGAAAAGTGTTCAAAGCATCGCTTACACTACTAATATTATTTATTAAAATATAAAAATGTTGTAACTTCCCTGTAATGATTTCATGTAATTTAAGTGCTTAACTCCATTAATGAGAATAGCATATTTAATCTAAATGTGTATATTAGATGTAAAACAGTTTAAATCATTGTTTTATTTAATTAAACTGTTATTGTGAACATGCACTGTATTTATGATTAGGACTCATAATGAATATAAATGTGGTTTTCCTTCATCAGATCAACATCGGTGTCGCTGCTCCGTCGGCAGAATGTTCGTACACATGGATCAGAGTTTGCTTACACATGCGCACATTTTCTCGTCAAGTGTTTTTATAAATCACAACTCGGGCGTCAGTAGTGCCGTACGGCTCGTTCAGGGCCTGTTATAAACGAGGCCCCTGGACATGATCACATGACTGTACTGTAACATGCGTCTCACCCCTTAAACCTTTGAAGTATTCATTACTTCAATGAACTCATTGTTTCTGAATTAAATTATTGCATTGTTTAAATTAATACATTTTTAACTTACTGTCATTAGTATATGTACATTTCTGAAATCCATAACTTAGACAGTTTCCTCTGATAACAGATCACTCTAAACTGTAATGTGGACTCATGCATTTTCTATAAAGCTGCTTTGAAATGATGTGTGTTGTGAAAAGCGCTATACAAATAAATGTGAATTGAATTGAATTACCCTTTGACCTCGGCCTCCGCCTCGTCGTCGATCCACGTCAGCACCTGTGTGGCGAGGATCGAGGACACGTCGAGCTCCTGGATGTCGTGTGTGGAGGCGATCACTAAACAGTTGCGATTGGCCTGGAAGACAAAGCCAAGGCAAGTTTATTTATTTAGCACATTTCATGGCAATTAAAAGTGCTTTACACAAAAAGGAATTCAAATAATCATAAAATAAAAGCAAGGAAAATTAAAACAGTTATAAAAGGAATTAAAAGAGATATATGATACATATATAAAGATCTCATCTGGCAAAACACCGGTGTATCATAGTTTTACTCTGAGAGTCTCTCTATACTTCAGAGGTCACAGGTCAAACCCAACAGCAAAACGTCCCGCAACTGCACCTTATTGATGGCGAACGCCGTGATGATGTCAGACTCCTTGTGGATGATGCGAGCTTTTCCTCCTGGATATCCCAGATCAGCCTCGATCTGCGGGAGAAGCCAGACAGTGACATCATTACACTCGTCAGACGGGACAGTGACATCATTACACTCGTCAGACGGGAAAGTGACATCATTACACTCGTCAGACGGGAAAGTGACATCATTAACACTCGTCAGACGAGACAGTGACATCATTACACTCGTCAGACGAGACAGTGACATCATTACACTCGTCAGACGGGACAGTGACATCATTACACTCGTCAGACGGGAAAGTGACATCATTAACACTCGTCAGACGAGACAGTGACATCATTACACTCGTCAGACGAGACAGTGACATCATTACACTCGTCAGACGAGACAGTGACATCATTACACTCGTCAGACGAGACAGTGACATCATTAACACTCGTCAGACGAGACAGTGACATCATTACACTCGTCAGACGGGACAGTGACATCATTACACTCGTCAGACGGGAAAGTGACATCATTAACACTCGTCAGACGAGACAGTGACATCATTACACTCGTCAGACGAGACAGTGATATCATTACACTCGTCAGACGGGACAGTGACATCATTACACTCGTCAGACGAGACAGTGACATCATTAACACTCGTCAGACGAGACAGTGACATCATTACACTCGTCAGACGAGACAGTGACATCATTACACTCGTCAGACGGGACAGTGACATCATTACACTCGTCAGACGAGACAGTGACATCATTACACTCGTCAGACGAGACAGTGACATCATTACACTCGTCAGACGAGACAGTGACATCATTACACTCGTCAGACGAGACAGTGACATCATTAACACTCGTCAGACGAGACAGTGACATCATTACACTCGTCAGACGAGACAGTGACATCATTAACACTCGTCAGACGAGACAGTGACATCATTACACTCGTCAGACGAGACAGTGACATCATTACACTCGTCAGACGGGACAGTGACATCATTACACTCGTCAGACGAGACAGTGACATCATTACACTCGTCAGACGAGACAGTGACATCATTAATACTCGTCAGACGAGACAGTGACATCATTACACTCGTCAGACGAGACAGTGACATCATTACACTCGTCAGACGAGACAGTGACATCATTACACTCGTCAGACGGGACAGTGACATCATTAACACTCGTCAGACGAGACAGTGACATCACTAACACTCGTCAGACGAGACAGTGACATCATTACACTCGTCAGACGAGACAGTGACATCATTACACTCGTCAGACGAGACAGTGACATCATTACACTCGTCAGACGAGACAGTGACATCATTACACTCGTCAGACGAGACAGTGACATCATTACACTCGTCAGACGGGACAGTGACATCATTAACACTCGTCAGACGAGACAGTGACATCATTACACTCGTCAGACGAGACAGTGACATCATTGCACTCGTCAGACGAGACAGTGACATCATTAACACTCGTCAGACGAGACAGTGACATCATTACACTCGTCAGACGAGACAGTGACATCATTACACTCGTCAGACGGGACAGTGACATCATTAACACTCGTCAGACGAGACAGTGACATCATTACACTCGTCAGACGAGACAGTGACATCATTACACTCGTCAGACGAGACAGTGACATCATTAACACTCGTCAGACGAGACAGTGACATCATTACACTCGTCAGACGAGACAGTGACATCATTACACTCGTCAGACGAGACAGTGACATCATTACACTCGTCAGACGGGACAGTGACATCATTACACTCGTCAGACGAGACAGTGACATCATTACACTCGTCAGACGAGACAGTGACATCACTAACACTCGTCAGACGAGACAGTGACATCATTACACTCGTCAGACGAGACAGTGACATCATTACACTCGTCAGACGAGACAGTGACATCATTACACTCGTCAGACGGGACAGTGACATCATTACACTCGTCAGACGAGACAGTGACATCATAACACTCGTCAGACGAGAAAGTGACATCATTACACTCGTCAGACGGGACAGTGACATCATTACACTCGTCAGACGAGACAGTGACATCATTACACTCGTCAGACGAGACAGTGACATCATTACACTCGTCAGACGAGACAGTGACATCATTAACACTCGTCAGACGGGACAGTGACATCATTACACTCGTCAGACGAGACAGTGACATCACTAACACTCGTCAGACGGGAAAGTGACATCATTACACTCGTCAGACGAGACAGTGACATCATTACACTCGTCAGACGGGACAGTGACATCATTACACTCGTCAGACGGGAAAGTGACATCATTAACACTCGTCAGACGAGACAGTGACATCATTACACTCGTCAGACGAGACAGTGACATCATTAACACTCGTCAGACGAGACAGTGACATCATTAACACTCGTCAGACGGGACAGTGACAGTGACAGTAAATAAGTGCATAATTTCACAATATTTATATATCAAAATGGCATACAATAGTGCATAAGAGTGTGAATTGGGACACAACAACAGTCTTAAGGTCTTTATGCAACATGACGTGAGGGTTGAAGGTCACGTATCCCAGCAGTGATGTTTATTTCTATCATTATTTGATGTTATTGCTGAAAGTTTCATCACATTAAATTACTGTGTAACTATTGACAAGACCTTCACCCGCAACAGCAGCCTAAACCAATCACAGCACAGATACTTGTGTTTCAGCTCATGTGACCGCCAGCCAGAAGTGAAGCATCTGAGGGTGCTTTCACACCCGAGTGTGTGTTGCGTTTTCTCCCGGTGTTCGGTTCGTTTAGGCTTGTGTGAACATGTGAACCGCTCTGGGACGGTTTGCTTGTGTATTGTAATTCATAACGGGAAATGCGCTACATAAATAGCAGTAGTGTCTGATTCTGTGAGTGAGAACATTAGTTATCACAGTTAAAAACCAAATCTTAAAATGTTGTTTAATTGCGTTTCTCTGCGGAAGAATCCTGTCCCGATGCATTATAACATCCGTCTAGTGTGTGTCTTGACACTGATAACCTCTAGACCGCTGGGATCCAGAGAGTGTGTTTGTATTTGCTGTAGTATTAATACGAGTGTAGTATATGATTTTAACAGCGGCAATGACGGATACATTCGTATAGTGTTTTGTGTGTGTCTCGACAGTTACAAATAAAGCCGAAATAAGCTGAGCGAACTTGTCAATTATCTTGATGAGGACGAAACACTGACCAATAAGAGGACAGTTGTACTTGCATGTGACTTGCATGAACACATTTTGGTTCGCTTTGAAAGGTTGCCTTGTGAAAGCGAACCGAATCAAGAAGAAAATGCAACATTTTAACAAATTAAGTCCGTGTTTCAGAACAAAACAAACAACCTATAGATGTGAAAACACCCTTAAAGAGCCTTCATTACAGATCACATGACTGGATGAGTATTATGATTATGATTATACCTGGTTGTGTGTGGAATCCAGCAGCACACTGTCAGTCTCCTGATTCAGGAGTTACGATGAAACATGCATGTCAATTACACACACACAATCCACCATTAGATGGTTAATTACACAATTACCACACGTGCAACACAGGTTAACAAATATTAATGACATTACAGACATTAATGGATAAACAGACTCGAGTGATTTGTCGAACTCAGTCAGAAGGTGAACGGGGGTATTCAAGGGGCATTCTGGGAAAAAGGGCGGCACAAATACCTCATTGAGATCTCGTTTCTTAGTGAAGATGTTTCGTATGAACGTTTCCTGAACCTCCTCCTGTTTGACCAGATACTGCCAGAGTCGCTTCACGGGCAGAGCCGAGCGCCGGCGGGACCTGAGCGCAGAAACACACACACACACACACACACACACACACACACACACACACACACACACACACACACACACACACACACACACACACACACACACACACAAACACACACAAACACACACACAAACACTTGAACAAGCCTGCGTGAAGAAACACACACACTTGAACGAACCTGAGCTTAGAAACACACACACACACACACACGTGAACGAGCCTGAGCGCAGAAACACACACACGTGAACTAGCGCTGCTCGATTAATCTCAATTTACAACAAATCGCACTTAAACTGATTTGGCTTATCGCGATATTGAAATGGCAAAGGCTGTGATTATTAGTTATGAGCAGCTCGTCAGTGATTATTATTATTTATGAGCAGCTCGTCATTTATTATTATTAGTTATGAGCAACACGTGTCAAACATCTTTCCAGACATGAGAAGCATTTATTAACCTCTTGTTCAACAAAAGACAATATTTAGTAACACGCTTTTCCTCCAGACTCACTTCATCAGGACAGCTGAGCTCCTCCTTCTGTGAGATGATGTGTTTCTGACACAGGATAAGGCAGTCGTGTGTTTATTAGTCATGTTTAATCAATCAAAGCGTTTCGATCTTCTGTTTATTCAGAGACAGAGAGTGTGATGCTTATAGGGTTTCCTGGAATGATGTGTGTTATCTACTTCTGCGGGGGGGATTATGGAGAGTATAAATATCGCAGCCTTTGCCAAATCGCGTGCGGCTCCTTTGCGATTAATCGTGAAGCTCTAGCGTGAACACACACACATGTGAGCTGCGTCCCGTACCTGAAGGGTGTGTTTGAGGGCTCGAACAGGGCCTTGTGCCGCAGGAGCGCCGGCCCCGACGACACACTCTCGTCCAGGAGCTGCGAGGAGATGAACTTTGCTGGAGGACCTCCGAAGATCTCCAGCCTCTTGAGGAGCAGCGTCTCCCAGCGCTGGAGCGTCTTCAGAGCCGCGTGACAGAGCGGCGAGCACACGGGCAGATCTGCACACACACACACACACACACACACACACATGCACGCATACGCAGACACATGCACACACACATACACGTTACATGACACCCCACACACATCATACTATGACCAAAATCATATTTCACTATATAAGAAATTGTATATTACAGAATAATGAAAGGTAACTCCTAATTTCATCATGGCTTATTGTGTTTAAAGGGATAGTTCACCCAAAAATAAAGATTAGCCCATGATTTACTCATCCTCAACTCATCCTAGGTGTGTATGACACTCTTCTTTCAGACGAATACAATCAGAGTTATATTAAGCTTTATAATGGCAAAGCGATGCGTTTGTGTAAGAAAAATTCCACTTAAGTTTAAAGCACAACTTAAGCGAGTAATGCGACGCACTGCTGATATTTAAATTTTTTACTTTTATTATTTTTATATAACTCTGATTGCATTCGTCTGAAAGAAGAATGTCATATACACCTAGGATGACTTGAGGGAGAGTGAATCATGGGCTAATCTTCATTTTTGGATGAACTATCCCTTTAATAACTGTTTTTAGCATCATCCACGTCGCGTCCCACATTCTCATTCATGCGTGTTTCTTCATCATACGTGTGCTGCAGTTAAAGGCTCAGTACCTAAGAGATCATGACCTGTCGTCGGGTAGAAGGTCTTGAGGTTGAACTGCACCATCTGCACCATAGCCAAGCGCATCAGACACCAGCTGCACAAGAACATCATTACATCATCATCACAGGAACATCATCACAACAATCATCACAATCACATCATCACAGGAACATCATCTATCATATATATACAGCCGCTCTGGAGTAAACCGTGATGTCATCGTCCAGCTCAGTTCAGTTCTTGTATAATAGTGTCAATGCAGGAGATCAATATTATTGCTGAATTTTAAATTAAATGTCCCCAAATAAGCAAGACAAGCCAAAGGCGACAGTGAAGGAACTAAAACTCCATCAGGGACAGAATGGAGAAAAACTCTTGTGAGAAACCAGAATCAGTCTCAGTTCTCCTCTGGCCAACGAACCAACAGTGTATGATTATGATTCAGGAGCATTACTACATCACATCATCACATGACTCTCAGCTAACCTGTACGAGTTGCTGTTGGAATGTTCTGCCAGTGGAAAGTTGGCATCAAAAGAATCTCCATCCTC
Source organism: Siphateles boraxobius (assembly GCF_051911475.1). Classification (NCBI taxonomy): domain Eukaryota; kingdom Metazoa; phylum Chordata; class Actinopteri; order Cypriniformes; family Leuciscidae; genus Siphateles; species Siphateles boraxobius. The sequence goes on along the minus strand of NW_027509202.1, from coordinate 46,767 downwards.
ATCCTCATCCTCATCCTCATCCTCGCTGCCTTGGCTTTCCTCAGAGTCGTATTCCACTCGGCTGGCGGACGGAGGCAGGTAAGGCTTCACACACACACACACACACACACACACACACACACACTACACTTAACTAAAATACTATTCAAATTTTACTTGCTTTGCTGGCCGTAAATCCATGATAAATCCCAGGCACTAACTCAGTTATAATTAAATGCACCGGGTGGCGCTGTGGCGCGTGTTAACAAGCTGATTGTATTTGATCACATAATGTCGTCGTCTTCCTCGCGAAGTTTGAATTACTTCGATGAAAATTATCTTAATAAATGATATTACAAAATGGAATTACTTTTAATCATATGAATAAATGAAACTGAGTTATCATAATATCACCACCACAATGAGAAATCACATGTAATCCACACAGCAGTGGACTGAGGAAAGAGTGTCCATATCCCCGACTGCAGGCTAACGCATATTTTTTGTTAACGCATATTGTTCAACTAAAAGAAAACCTTAAGATATAACGTGAGCTTGTGGCATTTATTGCCTAATAGTAGGCTTGTTCAGAAATGGTGACAAAAACGTAAAAAATTATGTCTTTCTCGTTAAATGTCATTTAAATAAACAAATATTCAAATATTCGATTTTTATGAGCCCAAATATTTTCAAATATAATATTTTCGAAAACGCCCCTCCCAAACATCTACAAGATATCAAATTACTGGAAGCCAGAGACGTCAGCACAAACCTTTGCGATGAAATAGTCCCAGATGCTGAGCTCAGGCGGGATGAAGCGCTCTTTAAAGACGGATGCTTGCGGCTCCGGCACGGGTCTGGGACTCACGGGACCGTCGGGAATCTCGGGATTCTCCCTGGAGTTACTGCGGGATGAACGGATCCTGAAACGCTTCTGCTTACGCTCCGCATCTTCCACTGGATCACGAGCTTCAGCAGCTTCAGTGAGTAACACAAAACCCTTTAATATCACTGGAGCTCAACACTGAAAATGGTAACGGGATCATCGCCATTCGGGGTTTTAGAATTGATAAAAGACAATAATGAATAAAATTCTGTTAATAGTAGATTCTTTCCTTCAGGAATCAATAAGACATACTCAACAAACGACACATTAAGTGATCAGACTGCACATAAAACAATTAAAAACATGCACTGCTATTTTCAAAGTACCCTAATTATACTATTTTAAAGATTCCTTATTTTGTTTTAGAGTCTCCTACAACAGGTTCACACGCATCGAAGGTCAATAACACAGATTTCCTCATAATCTCCATTACAGCTTCAGCTGTTTCTCTCAGTGTCTGAAACGCTTCGATCGAAGATTCAGTCTCTCTAAGCCCCGCCTCTCTGAGAGCTGCTGTGCTGTGATTGGTCAGACACCAAACGCTCATTATCATATTCAAGATGGCGGCGCGCGCGAGTGCAGCGGCTTTGAGCTCTCTCGTTCGGTGCTTCTTAGTATGTTTAATAGGTGTTATGTGGCAATTGTATGGTGAACTTTGCCAAGCACAATGTGTAGTCGTACGAACCTGATCAGCATTGGTTTACGAAGTAGTGTTCCTATCACAGACTATTTTCAACAAGAAAACAACGTACCGCTCGAAATATCGAGGACACCGGATTGTCACAGGCTCCTGCAGGCAGCGTCGACGGCGGAATAACAGGAAGCAGAAGCGAGGATGTCGAGCCGGCCTGCTATCGCGGCTAAAGAAGTATCCACACAAGCCCCCTCTTCCTAGCATTTTCCTCACAAATGTAAGATCCATCGTGCATAAAATGGATGACCTGGAATTACGGATAGCAACTAACAACTTCGTCCGGGATTGCTGTGTGATGATCCTGTCCGAAACCTGGCTACACCCTGCTATCCCCGATAATGCTGTACAGCTAGCAGGCCGCACCATCCACCGACAGGACAGGAACAGCGACTCCGGTAACAACAGAGGAGGCGGACTCTGCATCTATATTAACAATGACTGGTGTTCACAAAGCCATGTAACATATAAATATTGCACTCCCCATCTCGAGGCATTAACTGTCATCTGCCGCCCCTTCTACTTACCTAGGGAGATAACTGTAGTAACCATCACGGCCGTGTACATCCCTCCAGATGCTAATGTTAATATAGGGTGTATAAGTAAACAGCTGCAGGTGTACCCAGATGGGGTACATATAGTAGCGGGAGATTTTAACCGGGCATGCTTAAAAACTGTCCTCCCTAAATTCACCCAATATGTGAAGTGTGCCACCAGGGAGAGCAGTACACTTGACCATGTTTACTGTAATATTAAGCATGCATAAAGAGCAGTGCCCTAGCCACACGTTGGACTGTCAGACCACCTCTCACTGCATCTCATACCTGCCTACACCCCTCACATCAGGAAAAATAAGGCCACCATCAGAGTGATTAACACCTGGTCAGAGGATGCCCTCTTCCAGCTCCAACCACGTTGCTTCTCAACCACGGAGTGGAGTCTATTTGAGAACCTGGATGTGGAGGAGTATACAGAGACTGTCCTATCTTACATTACATTCTGTATTGAAAATGCAACCTTCCCTAAACAGATCAGGGTTTTTCCAAACCAGAAACCCTGGATGACAAGGGAAGTGCGGCTCCTTATTGGGGATCGCAACACAGCATTCAGATCAGGGGACAGGGCACAGTACAGCTCAGCTAGAGCTAATCTAAGGAAGGGCACTAGGGCTGCTAAGGTAACATACAAAAGGAAAATAGAGGGATACATCGTGGACAAGAACCCACGTCATGTGTGGCAGGGATTACAACACATCTCAAACTACAAGGGATACAATATCACATCTATCCCCCCTGATGTTACAATGGCAGAGGAATTAAATAGTTTCTTTGTCCGATTTAAGGTGAATGGTGAATCAACTCCTCCCCCAGCCTTCACCAGCACCTCACTATTCCTCCAGGAACATCAGGTGAGGAGAGCACTAAGGGATGTAAACCTGAGGAAGGCGGCTGGACCCGACGGAGTACCAGGGAAGGTACTTAGGGCCTGCGCAGACCAACTAACGGGGATTTACACCAAGATCTTCAACATCTCTCTGACCCGAGCCATAGTTCCATCTTGCTGGAAATCCGCAATCATCATCCCAGTTCCAAAAACATCAGCTTGGAAAAGCCTGAACGATTTTAGGCCCATTGCACTAACATCACTTGTAATGAAGGGCCTGGAAAGGCTGGTTGCCAAGCACATCAAGGCCTGCCTCCCACCATCATTAGACCCTCACCAGTTTGCCTATAGGGCAAACCGCTCTACGGAGGATGCTATCGCCATAACCCTTCACTCAACGTTGAGTCACCTCAAACACCCAGGCAGCTATGTAAGACTACTTTTCATAGATTTCAGCTCAGCCTTAAATACAATAATCCCGGACATTCTGATTAATAAACTTTAGGGCTTACACCTCCCTCCCTCCACCTGCGCTTGGATAAAAGACTTCCTCTCAAACAGACCACAACAAGTGAGACTCGGTCATCATCTCTCCTCTCCCCTTACAATCAGCACTGGCTCCGCTCAAGGCTGTGTGTTGAGCCCACTCCTGTACACTCTTTATACAACTGACTGCTCCCCCTCTTATCCCTCCAACCTTATCATAAAATTTGCAGATGACACCACGGTGGTCGGTCTCATCTCAGGTGGAGTTGAGACAGAGTAAAGAGACTAGGTCCAGCAACTGTCAACCTGGTGCTCAACAAACAATCTACTGTTGAACACAATAAAAACTAAAGAGATTATTATAGACTTCAGACGAAACAGCACAGCCCACGTCCCACTCCACCTGAATGGTGAATGCTTGGAAAGGGTCTTATCTTTTAAATTTTTGGGAGTACACATTACTGAAGACCTCTCTTGGTCCATTAACACTAAAGCATTAACAAAAAGGCCCAGCAACGACTACACTTCCTGAGGATTCTCAGGATAAACCATCTTGAATAGAACTTGCTGGGGCCCTTTTACCGGGCAATCATTGAAAGTGTACTCACTTATTGCATCATAGCATGGTATGCGGGACGTTCGGTTGCAGATAGGAGGGCTTTGCAGAGGGTCATAGGTTCAGCCCAAAAGACCATAGGGTGCCCCCTTCCCTCCCTGGAAGAGCTTGCCAACTCCCGCTGCCTTAATCGGACTAGATCTATTCCCAAAGACACTGTCCACCCTGCACACCAACCTGCTTCCCTCTGGCAGGCGCTATAGGTCAATGAGAGTACGCACTGCCAGACTAACAAAGAGTTTTTTCCCCTGGGCCATACGTTCACTGAACAAACAATAACCCTGTGAAATAAAGGAAACTCCTCCTTACACTATCCTCCTGTCATGTCCACCCACATTACCTCTAGACATGATCTCATCTTCGAAACATTCTCTTTTTTATGCTGAAACCTGCTGCTATGTCGAAACCTGCTGCTATATTACACATATGTGTGTGGGAGGGTGTGTGTTGTATGGGAGGGAGGGGAGTAAGGGATGGGGTTGTTTTTTTCTTGTTTTTTTGTTTTGTTTTTATATTTATCTATTTAAAGCACTGATCTGGAGTAGCTCTTGAAATTTCGTTGTGTTAATACACTGTATTTATGCAATGACAAATAAAGCTTGAACTTGATATCTGAATCTCAGCATCACACAGTGATACGAACAGTAACGATGGCGCGGGTTTTACCGTATCAATCTCAGAAAACAGCGTCTTCTCGACACAAACAACACGAACCAAACTCTTCCAGTCTCAGATACACTAGTGTTTTAGGGCGGAGCAAAGAGACGCTGTTCAGCCAATCAAGACCATTATGCAAATTAGTTACAAACCTACACAGGTTCAGCAGGAAGTGAGACTGAATTACTGACGTCTCGTTTCAGTTCAGAATCACTTCTTTTAATTGCACTTTGATCTTTGAAACTTTGCACAGCTTTTACACTCACAAACAGCTTTAATACACACTATATAACAGGTCATATCCCAGAAAGCATAATAGGGGAACTTTAAAGGGATAGTTCACCCAAAAATGAAAATTAGCTATATCTAAATTAAAAATCTCCTGGCTCTTCCAAGCTTTATAATGGCAGTGAATTGCCATTTCAGTTTTGAAGTCCATTAAAGTGCTCCACATGACTCCTGTGGGTTAATAAAGACCTTCTGAAGCGAAGTCATGCGTTTGTGTAAGAAAAATATTAATATTTAACATATTACAAAATGAAACTCTAGCTAACCCCCCTTTAGGAGAGTCTCATATACACCTAGGATGAGTTGAGGATGAGTAAATCATGGGCTAATCCCTTTAATTGTGACACAAACACAGAAGAGAGCACACCTGTGGGTGACGTGGGTTTCTCCGGCACGGGAACTCGAGCGCCACCGCCGAACACCGCGACCCAGAGCTTAGCGTTGAGCTGGTGCGCGACGATGCGGAGCAGCTCGTGTGTGGAGTGTGTGGCCAAGCCGTGGACGAACAGGCTGAGGAACACGGCGCTCAGGATCTCACACAGAAGCACTGAGAGACCGGGCTGAGTCTCATCAGAGGAGGCTTCCAGCAGCCGCATCAGGACGCTCACACCTGCACACACACATACACACACACACGCAGATCAGTTCAGAGCCTCGTGATGACGGTCAGACACTCACACCTGCACACACACACACGCACGCACGCACACACACACACACACACACACACACACACACGCAGATCAGTTCAGAGCCTCGTGATGACAGTCACACACACACACACACACACACACACACGCACACACACGCAGATCAGTTCAAAGCCTCGTGATGACAGTCACACACACACACACACACACACACACACACACACACACACACACACACACACACACACGCAGATCAGTTCAGAGCCTCATGATGACAGCAGTGGCGAAGCCAGAGGGGGGTCCGGGGTGGCACTGGACACCCCTGACATGCGATTGGCCACCCCGGGTGCCACCCCAAAATTGTATTTGCTACTGGCAGTTGCTGAAGCGGATTTTTTTTTAATTAAATTACGTTCGCCGGCAGCGCGGCGCGCGCAGTTTTCAAACGGACGAGCAGAGGACGAGAGATGGTTGCAAGATACCGAACTTCACCGAATAAGAAAACATCATATTTGAAGTAAGCTTTTAAGGTTTAGCATCAGGGTGGTTTGCTCCCAATAGCCTACATTAGGCCTAATACAAGCATATACAGTACCTTGCCGTGTGTACGTTACAGTATACAAATGTTCTAGCTAATGTGAGGATAGGAGATCAAAACGCAGGCAAAGAAGAGCAGCAACAAGCGATATCATAATGCGATCACTATAGGACTATGAAGCTTTATGGGTGTAGGTTGTTGATGGACTCGATCTACTGTTTTGATCATCATTATGAATCTTATCTAGATGTAGTCTTTGATAAAAATGCGATTTTCTCAGCTTTTTGATCATTTTGCTTTTTATGAAACTTGCCAACATTCAAGTGTTCATTAAAAAAAGACGCACGAAGCTAGAATAACATTATTTTTTTGTTTTTGTTTTAAAATCACAGGGTTTGTTCTTTCTTTTGTTCTTTCAGAACAAAATATTCTGGGGTGCCATGAAATTGTGAAAATTACCAAAACCACATTTTTTTTTATACTGGCGAGAAAGAGTTAAATGTTGGTAATTGGATGATTATTAGAATATGAATATGATTGGAATCATATTTTAAATTTGTCATATTTTCGAACAGGGTCAATTAAACATGAAAAGAAAGGGAGAGATATCAGTTATTTTAAAATAAGCACAAACATAGTCCAGTCATTTTATGAAAAAAAGGTTGAACAAATTGCAACAGAAGCAAACTCAAATAATTTTGTATCCTCATTATGTCCTGAGTAAGGAAACAAAGTCCCTAAGAATCCCATTAGGGGAAAGTTTCGAAATCTGTTTCTGGGGATTCACTTTTTATTTTACTTACCTTTTGTCTTCTGCATTCTCCTTACCCCTGTCTCCTGTTCTTCCCTTAGACTCGTCCCCCAGAAACAGTCGCACAGACCCAGCCCCAAACCCCATCTCTGCCATAATAATTAATAAAGGCTGGTTCCTAAAGTACTTCTTCCTGTATTAATGTTCATGGGTAGCCTAAATGGGTTCCTTTCAGACCTTAACATTAAGTATTTTACTGTTACGTGTCAACAAGATTCAACAAGACATTTTCACCTGCTAGACCCAATGTTTAGAGCTGTTGTGGTATTTATGCAAATTAGCACATACGTAATTAGATTATGCACCGTTTGTCCATCTTAACAAACAATTTAAAAAAAACTTGGAATACATTTTTTGTTTGTCTTGATGTAAGTAATCAACTCAGTAATTTTCATGGTGATATCTAAAGGTTAATCTTTTTACCCTATTCTCGTAAGAAAAAGAATGAATAGGCGTATGAATAGGCTATAATTGTTTTTTTTTCTAAACTTTCCCTAATGGGATTCTTTGGGACTTTTTTTCCCTTATTCAGGACATATTGAGGATACAAAATCAGTTGAGTTTGCTTGTTGCAATTTGTTCAAGGTTGACCCCGATTTTGGTTTAAAATGACTGGACTAACAGGCAGATCAGGTGCAAACAGACCCCCCCCCAGCCCTTGCATCACCACTGGCTAGTCAGAGTCAGTGTGGTCAGACTTCAGAACCAGCAACAGGTCAGAGCATCTACCAGACACAGGCAGTCAATCACATACCCAATTCAGGAATTTAAGTTGAGATGATTTTGCCAGATTAAAAGGATAGTTCACCCAAAAATGAACACAAAAAAAATAATTATAAATTAAATAATTAGAATTAGAATTATTATAAATTATTATAAAGAAAGAATTATGTTGTATTTAATCTTCCCAGGATAAGATTTTATATTGATGGGCAATAAAATTGTTTAACTTTTTCAAGGACATGTCTGCTTGATGCATGCTATATCTAATAAAAGATAAAATAAAATAAAAAAATGTAAATGTGAGTTTTTTTGTAAATAAATGCAGCAGTTCATAACAGACACATGCGGTATCTTATCTACTTGGTGGTTCAGCTTTGTTTTCTGCAAATATGTTGGATGTTCAACACTTATAGACACAAACAGAGTGACCCAATTCCTTCCACAAGCTTTTCCACTGTGTGTGTGTGTGTGTACTGTGTACCCCCGAAAGTAGCAGTGGCCACCCTCTGGCCACCCCATGTATAAAACTCTAGTTCCGCCACTGGATGACAGTCACACACACACACACACACACACACACACACACACACACGCAGATCAGTTCAGAGCCTCGTGATGACACTCACACCTGCACACACACACACAGACACACACACACACCCACACACACACACACACACACACACACACGCAGTCAGAGTTCAGAGACTGGGCTTTACCGGGCCACTGGGCAGGAGGAGTGTTGGGCAGGACGGGCTCCTCCATGCTGACGCTCCTCACCGGGGGCTGATGGGTAATCAGGACGCTCTGGTACGTGACGCCCGTGAACGGGTTTACATGGCTGATGAAAAACACGTATCAGACAACAATCAGACATGATCGTACAGGTGTCGCTGCTCTTCATGTGTCGGCCAAAAATTACAGTTTTTTTTTTATTGTCAATGAAATGAATGTCCTTTTTTTAGTTTGACAATGTTTTTTGATCAACTGTTTTTGTGTTTTCTTATTCTTGTCCGTTTTTACTTTTGTAATGTGTACGCTGTAGCACTTTGAGATCTGTTCTCAAATGAAAAGTGCATTATAAATAAAATCTATTATTATAATTTTTTATTCTGATTAAACATTAAAAGGTCAAAACATTATTGAAAACTAAAACATGCAGAGATTAATTGTTCCCAATAAGATGTTTAATATACATTTAGAAAATATATATAGGGTGAATTTTTTCATTTCATTCCAAAATAAAAGAAACCTGCATCTTTTGGATGCATTTTCAGTAAAGCTTCTTTGAAACGATGTGTATTATTGTGTATTGTGAAAAGTTCTATACAAATAAATGTGAATGGAATTGAATCCCTTAAATCCCATTCGCTCTCCCTGGTCTCTTCATGCACTGTGTGGAGGAGAGGGCTGAGAAGGAAAGCCATGTGTGTTTGAGACGACATGAGGGTGAGAATGAAGACAGAAGCCCAACTACGCCTTTAATCCTCGCTGATAAACACAGATTTAATCTGCGGTGACGGAGTATAAATGTGCAAACGGACACACACACAAAGGCCACATTCATTTGAGCAGAATCTGCTTCCTCTACAAATGTCACATGTCGGGGCGGTGCGAGCGCACGTCACATGACCGTCACTTTCACTCGTTATGAGACTGAACGATTACAAGACGAGCAAATGTTGCAAAAAGAAAGAGAAACATTCTGTAACATGGAATTAAATCAGTGTATGAGGAGCCAGAAACACACACCTGTAACTGTGTCCGTCGCAGAGACACTGATAAATGCAGGCGGACAGAGAAGCTGCCAGCGTGTGCATCACGAAGATCTGAAGCAGAAGAAGAAGAGTTACAGGATCATCACAGTAACAACATGTGATGCTCTTCCTCAGCGTTTCTGTCACTTCCAGCGCTAATAATCTCGTTTCGCCTTTGAGTTAAGATCATATTTCTGACTCCATTGGCAGATATTTGTTCTTATTTTAAAGGTGCTGTAATATTTAGGAGGATCTGTTGACAGAAATGCAATATCATACACATAACTGTTTTCAGTGGTGTATAAAGATCTTACATAATGAACCGTTATGTGTTTATTATCTGAGAATGAGCCGTTTCTCTCTACACACACCGCGGGTCTCCTTACATCCACATGTTTCTACGGTGGCCCTGAACGGACAAACGCGTTTCGTCACTATGTTGTTCCTCGTGCAAAGAAGCTGCTAAAGTCAGCGAATAAAACACTGACACAATGATGAACAAGTAACAATAATATTCGCAATAACATATCATTTTACTGAAAAATTAAGTAAAACTAATTTCTTAATAATTTAAGAAATAAATTAATAAATCTCTGCTGTCTCAGACGACGTCACATCCTGTCGGCCACCGTAACTTCTGTTGGGTGCAATTCACAACCTTAGATGCTGCTAAAAATTACACACTGCACCTTTAAGCACAAACACTTAATTTTGATACATTTTTCAGACTTAATATCTTCAGTCATTTTTCTTCTCCAGTAAATGTATCTTGATTTATGAATATTTAGATATTTGTTCCGGAAAACGAGACAGAAACTGATCTGAGCTTCACCTCGTTGTTGAGGACGTCCGGTTGCGGAGGCGCGTCGAGAGCGTTGATGGTGTGCAGGAGGTCATGGGTCAGATTGGTGAGGTGCACTATGGGATTGGCCACCACAGTTTTGGAGTTGGCGGTCCATGCAAGAAGAAGAGGAACAGAAACGTTCTGCGGAGCGGGAACAGAGATCTGCAGACCATCGTCCTGATGAGACAAAATAAGTTTGGGTTTTAGTTTTCGTACAGTTTCAAACAAGGTCAGCACACGTTTAAATCTCAATTCAGTTTTTCTTTTAAAAAGCAGAGCGTTGGCATTCACACCTGCAGTTAAGATCCGTTTCAGTGATCTGGTCACAATGCTAAAGTCTCATTGCAGCACATGTTAATCCACCGACCCACCAAACTCATGATCACTGCACCAATACACGATTTAAAAGAGACACACAAATGCATTTGAGACACTCAACGTGTGATCAAAAACTGACCATTAGTGCTCAGATCATCTGAGATAGATGTTAATACCAGGTGAATTAAAGTCACTTTCGAAAGGTCTGTTTGATCAAGCTGCTGGAACGGATTACGGCCAAGTTTCATAAGACCAAATTCAGGATTCGTGCCTAAAAAGTATCAAACTCGATCCCCAGCGCTAAACTCAAACTCAAGCTCCTCCCACATTTCTCTTTTAGACTTGTCGTTTTAGACTTATAATTCGTGACTGGTGTTCTGTTTTGCTCTATCCTCTGCACTTCCACGTTAGTCATTACGTTGATGCACTTTTATAATGGATGGATAGATGCACTTTTATGAAGGATAGATGCACTTTTATGATGGATAGATGCACTTTTATGATGGATAGATGCACTTTTATGAAGGATAGATGCACTTTTATGATGGATAGATGCACTTTTATGATGGATAGATGCACTTTTATGATGGATAGACGCACTTTTATGACGGATAGACGCACTTTTATGATGGACAGATGCACTTTTATGATGGATAGATGCACTTTTATGATGGATAGATGCACTTTTATGATGGATAGATGCACTTTTATGATGGACAGATGCACTTTTATGATGGATAGACGCACTTTTATGACGGATAGACGCACTTTTTTGATGGACAGATGCACTTTTATGATGGATAGATGCACTTTTATGATGGATAGATGCACTTTTATGATGGACAGATGCACTTTTATGATGGATGGATGCACTTTTATAATGGACAGATGCACTTTTATGATGGATGGATACACTTTTATGAAGGATAGATGCACTTTTATGATGGATAGATGCACTTTTATGATGGACAGATGCACTTTTATGATGGATAGATGCACTTTTTTGATGGACAGATGCACTTTTATGATGGACAGATGCACTTTTATGATGGATAGATGCACTTTTATGATGGATAGATGCACTTTTATGATGGACAGATGCACTTTTATGATGGACAGATGCACTTTTATGATGGACAGATGCACTTTTATGATGGATGGATGCACTTTTATAATGGACAGATGCAATTTTATGATGGATGGATACACTTTTATGAAGGATAGATGCACTTTTATGATGGATAGATGCACTTTTATGATGGACAGATGCACTTTTATGATGGATAGATGCACTTTTATGAAGGATAGATGCACTTTTATAATGGATGGATGCACTTTTATGATGGATGGATGAATGTCATATACACCTAGGATGGCTAATCATTTTTGGAAATTTAGACCCCATTACCTGCTGGGACTCCTGCAGGAGCAGAATGAGCTCCATCCTGACGGAGGCCAGTCCTCCTCCGTGAGACCCGTGGAGGCTGCAGTAACTGAGGAAGATGCGAAGCAAGGGCTGGTTCCTCTTCAGCCACAGCCTCCGCCGGCGCTGGTCCTCCCGCCCCGGATCGTCCCGCCGGCTCGGGTCCGAGGAGATGCCCTCGGGCGGGGTCTGGAGGAACGGGTTGTACCCGCAGACGCTCTGCAGGGCCGACACCTCGCGCTCCAGCCAGTGGCACAGCTGATGCCTCAGCTTCCCTCCGTCCAGCTCGTAGCCCGTGGAGAGAGTGCGTAACTCCGAGCTCAGGATCTTCAGGCAGGAGCTGAACTTCAGCCGGGCCGCGAGGATGTCCTCGGTCAAGGCGGGAGAATCTCTGCTGTCCGTCGGGGTGGAGGCCGAGATCTGTACCAGTACAACAAAAATCAGAACTGTCGATTATTCTCTTGAAATTGTAATTACGAATAGGATCAAAATCATAATTTTCGATTATGCCCTTGAAATTGTAATTACGAATAGGATAAAAAAATCATAATTGTCGACTATTCCCTTGAAATTGTAATTACTATTAGGATTTTAAAAAATCATACTTGTTGATTATTTTCCTTGAAATTGTAATTACGATTATTAATTATGGTTATCCCAAGTGCTGGGCAACAATTAATCGCATCCAAAATAAAAGTTTGGGCTTACAAAATATATGCGTGTGTGCTGTGTAAAACTATTTTGTATTGATAAATACACACACATGCATGTATATATTTGAGAAATATTTGCATGTATATACTGTATATATATATATATATATATATATATATATATATATATATATACACACATAATTGTATTTTATACATAACAAATTTTTCTTAAATATATATATACATGCATGTGTGTGTATTTATCAATACAAAAACAATAATACACAGCACAAAAGCATATATTATGTAAACCCAAACTTTTATTTTGGATGCGATTAATCGCGATTATAAACTCGTACATACCGGCGCGTCTCCGCTGTTCTCCGGGTGAATGGTCTTCATCGCCAGCCCTGATTCTTCCACGTCGGACTCATCGGAGTCCCACTTCATCTCGAGAGGCTCGTCCTGCAGAGCGAGCGAGGGCTGGCTCCAGTCGAAGCTCAGAACCGAGTCCGAATGACTGTCCTCTCTGGGAGACGAGAGCGAGGACACCGACTGGAAGCCGTTGAGAACCGGCTGGGACCAGTCCTGCTTCTCTGGGCCTTCAGAGGCGCTCCACGACACGGGCCGGGTCTCGCGCGCCTTCGAGCGCTTAACAACTTTTGGCATTTTGGAGAGCACCTCTAGCGCCAGCATGGGGCAGCCGGCCTGCAGGTGTGTGTGCGCTGCGGTGAAGAAGAGCCTTCTCTCGGTGAGGCTGATGGAGTCGACCTCACGCCCCTCGACCGGCAGACACACTCCCGGTTTCTCTGAGGAGCCGAAGTGACGGCGCAGAAGCAGCGGGTGCGAGCGCAGGAACGTGTAGAAGTTAAACACGTCAGGATTACAGGGAGACGAGCCGGCTGCTCCTGAAAGAGAACGACTTGTCAATAACATTCAATGTCAACATGTTGGTAGCACATGAGCAGAACTCTTTTCATTAGTGTTCATCGCTGGACTAGTTTCATTTATGTTTTTCTCAGCAGACTGCAGACTAGAGATGCAAAATTACTTAGAAATCTTATTTTCTGAAATATATATCGAAATGAAGTGAGTTTGAGCTTGAAACAAGAACACATATCTGCCAAATATCTCGGAACGCTATATATACTTATGCAAGTAAGATTCAATGCCTACGTTTACATGCAACCAAATAATGCGTTAGTAATGGGACTGACGGCTCAATCGCACTGAAAAGCCTTCATGTAAACGCCTTAATCGATGCGGTTGAGCTCGATCCCAATGAGATTTCGATCGGATTGAAAGGGGCGGTTTATTCCTTTTCTAATCCGATCGAGAGAACATGAACACTTGATCGGATTGAAAACCGAAACTGAAAGCACTGCACATGTGCAATGACGTAGAAATAGCGTACTGACGTAGAAATAGCGTAATGACGTAGAAATAGCGTAATGACATAGAAATAGCGTAATGACGTAGAAATAGCGTAATGACAGAAATAGCATAATGACGTAGAAATAGCATAATGACGTAGAAATAGCGTAATGACGTAGAAATAGCGTAATGACAGAAATAGCGTAATGACGTAGAAATAGCGTAATGACAGAAATAGCGTAATGACATAGAAATAGCGTAATGACGTAGAAATAGCGTAATGACAGAAATAGCGTAATGACGTAGAAATAGCGTAATGACGGAGAAATAACATAATGACGTAGAAATAGCATAATGACGTAGAAATAGCGTAATGACGTAGAAATAGCGTAATGACATAGAAATACCGTAATGACAGAAATAGCATAATGACAGAAATAGCGTGATGACGTAGAAATAACAATGACGTAGAAATAGCATAATGACGTAGAAATAGCGTAATGACATAGAAATAGCATTATGACGTAGAAATAGCGTAATGACAGAAATAGCGTAATGACGTAGAAATAGCGTAATGACAGAAATAGCGTAATGACGTAGAAATAACATAATGACGTAGAAATAGCGTAATGACGTAGAAATAGCGTAATGACGTAGAAATAGCGTAATGACAGAAATAGCATAATGACGTACAAATACCGTAATGACGTAGAAATAGCGTAATGACAGAAATAGCGTAGTGATGTAGAAATAGCGTAATGACAGAAATAGCGTAATGACGTAGAAATAGCGTAATGACAGAAATAGCATAATGACGTAGAAATAGCGTAATGACAGAAATAGCATAATGACGTAGAAATAGCGTAATGACAGAAATAGCATAATGACGTAGAAATAGCGTAATGACAGAAATAGCATAATGACGTAGAAATAGCGTAATGACAGAAATAGCGTAGTGACGTAGAAATAGCGTAATGAGAGAAATAGCGTAATGATGTAGAAATAACGTAATAACGTAGAAATACCGTAATGACATAGAAATACCGTAATGACATAGAAATTGCGTAATGACGTAACAATACCGTAATGACGTAGAAATACAGTAATGACATAGAAATTGCGTAATGACGTAGCAATACCGTAATGACGTAGAAATACCGTAATGACATAGAAATATCGTAATGACGTAGAAATAGCTTAATGACGCACTGAACGAGCTGTTCTTCTGATGAATAAAGTGTGGTATAAACGAGTGTCTCGTCCTCCTATAATCCTGCTTTCTCTGTGTGTGTGAAGTGGAGCAGGACGACGCCACCAGCGCTCGCTTCACACACACATACACATACACACACATACACACACACACACACACACACACACACACACACACAAGACTGGTTTTGGCCATTTTTACTGTGTGATCAATATAAGCAGCGGCACAACGGCTCATATCACCGTCTCCAAATTATGACCAGAAATGGATAAATATCAAGTCTGCTGTTTAAAACAAACAAAGAACTAATGTATGAGAATAGTTATTATGCGCAGACATCAGGAAACTCTGTATATTCGTGCAGTGTGTACATGTAAAAAAATCAATTCTGATTTGAAGCTTGTGACATATAAACACACACATCAACCCGATCACATGTTCAGCATGTAAACACTACATTCAGACTCATCAAAAGGAATGATTCAGACTGATTAAAACAAAAGTTGTGCATGTAAACGTATCCACTGTCAACATTTTGGAGGCACACGAGGAGGAAAGAAAACAGTAAAAAGGCTGAGGAATAAAGACCTCTTTTCATTAGTGTTCTTCACATACATCATTGTACTAGTTTCGTTGCATGTTTTTCTCTGCTGGATCTATAAACTGCATAAACTACAAACATTTTCTAAACAAGTCTTATTATACAACCCCAAATAAGAATAAGTTGGGACATTTTGTAAAATGCATTAAAATCAAGAATCTGTGATTTGTTAATTCTATTTAAACTTTTATTAACTGACAAAAGTACAAAGAAAAAGTTTTCCAATGTTTTCACTGACCAACATATTGTATTTTGTAAATATGAAAAAAATTTGATCTTGATGACAGCAACACACCCCAAAAAATTGGGACATATTCAAAATAAAAGTGAAAAGATTATCCAAATTAGATTATCCAACTCTTTTGAAACAGTCCACAATGAGCAGGTGAACTGGTAATAGTTGAGGGTATCGTGTTTGGGTGTAAAAGTGCTTCTCAGTCTTTTTAAGCAAAGATGGGTCATGGCTCATCACTTTGTGCCAAATATCTTCAGAGAACAGTCAAACAATTAAAAAATCACATTTCTCAATGCAAGATTGCA
Source organism: Siphateles boraxobius (assembly GCF_051911475.1). Lineage (NCBI taxonomy): Eukaryota > Metazoa > Chordata > Actinopteri > Cypriniformes > Leuciscidae > Siphateles > Siphateles boraxobius. The sequence continues at coordinate 30,333 of NW_027509202.1, read as the reverse complement.
AAGAATTTATGTCTTTCATCATCTTCCATACATAATATTGTCACAAGTTTCAGGGAATCCAGAGAAATCTCAGTCTGTGTACGGTAAGGCAGTAGACCTCTGTTGAATGTGCGTGACCTTTGACCCCTCAGATGGCATTGCACAAGATACCATCATGCTAATCCGTTAAATACAGACACATGTGCTCAGGAGTAATTTGGAAAACCGTTTTCACTGAACACAGTCTGACTCTGCATTCAGAAATGCCACTTGAATCTCTGTTACGCAAGGAGAAAGCTTCACATCAGTTCTGTGTGGAGATGCCGGCGAGTTCTCTGGGCCTGAGCTCATCTCAGACGGTCTAGAGGACAGTGGACATGTGTGCTGTGGTCAGATGAGTCCATCTTTCAGCTTGTTTTGGGGAGAAAATGGACATCGAGTTCTCAGTCCCAAAGACGAAAGGGACCAACCAGACTTTCACCAGCGACAGGTGCAACATCTGTGCTGGTATTGATGTGCATCAGTGCAAACGGTACGGGTAACTTGCATTATTGTGAAGGTAACATTGACATGGAGGCATGTATTTGGATTGTACAGAGACATAAACTGCCATCAAGATGACATCTTTCCTGGGAAGCAAGACAATGCCAGGCCTCATTCTGCACATGCTAAAACTGAGTGGTTTCTAGACACTCTGCACCATAGAAGGGATGTTCCTCCTGTTTACTGCAGTCCAGATATGATCTTATGGAACATGTATGACCCATCATGAAAAGGAGAATCAGGCAACGGTGACCACAGACTGTTGAGCGGCTGTCTTGTATCAGACAAGATTGGGCAAATATTCCACTATTCAAAACTCCAACAATTAAGCCGCTTTCACACAGTGCGTTGATCCCGGGAAATTGCCGGGAAATTGCCAGAACGCCTTCTGTGTGAACGCAAACACGACCCGGGATTGATACCGGCATCGATGCCGGGTTGGGGACATAGTAACATTGCCGGGATCAGTTCCGGAACGCGCGCTGTATGAACAAAGGGACCAATGCCGTAAGGGGTGTGTCATAGTGATGACGCTCGTGCCATCGCGCGACTCTGTTGCTCTTAGAACAAAGTTTGTGTTCGTCATCAACAAAGAAAGGACGAACAAATGTCTGCAAACTGGAACGAAGCAGAGACCAGGAGCTCCTCACTATCCGCGCTGAAGCTGAGATCGTTCGCCAGCTTTGTGGAACGGTATGCGCGTGTACATGTTTTCGACGCGTACGTTACACGTCTCATCCTGACGTCATGTGTCTTTACGGGATCTTTATGGGTTGTGTGTGAACACACTCACAGATCCCGGCAAATCACTGGCAGTGTGAATAAACCGAAATCAAACAATCCCGGGACAAATGCCGGGTCACATTATCAGTGTATTTTCCGGAATCTCTGTGTGAAAGGGGCTTAAGCATCCTCAACTCCCAAATGATTAAAAAGTGTAATTAAAAGGAAAGGTGAAGTGACACAGTGGTAAACATGTCTCTGTCCCAACTTTTTTGGGGTGTGTTGCAGCCATCAAAATCAAAATTTGTTCATATTTACAAAATACAATTATGTTGGTCAGTGAAAACATTGGAAAACTTTTCTTTGTAATTTTGTCAGTTAAAAAAAGTTTAAATAGAATTAACAAATCACAGATTCTTGATTTTAATGCATTTTACAAAATGTCCCAACTAATTCTGATTTGGGGTTGTAAACTGAACTTGAACTTTTTTTTTCAGTAAAATATCACATGCTTAAATCAAGATACATTTACATTTATTCATTTAGCTGACGCTTTTATCCAAAGCGACTTACAATTGCTATGTTTCAGAGGTCGCACGCCTCTGGAGCAACTAGGGGTTAAGTGTCTTGCTCAGGGACACATTGGTGTCTCGCAGTGGATTCGAACCCGGGTCTCTCACACCAAAGGCATGTGTCTTATCCACTGCGCCATCACCACCCCCAACATTTGGGAGAGAACGCAATGTTTCTCTAGATACATTTAATAGAGATGCAAAATTACTTAAAGGTGACATATTATGGCCCTTTTCACAAGATGTGATATAAATCTCTGGTGTCCCCAGAATGTGTCTGTGAAATTTCAGCTCAAAATACCAGATCATTTATTATAACTTGTCAAATTTGCCCCTTTTTGTGTGTGTCCCTTTAAATGCAAATGAGCTTTTGCTCCGCCTCCGTCCAGAAGAGGGCGGAGTCTTTACACGAGCTTCAGAAACTCCGGCAATAACAAAACAGGCCAATCTCACTCATCCAGAATCCCAGAATAACCAGTAGCGAGTGCAGCTTTACAAAGAGACTCAGGAAGAGTTTCTGAATGTTAGTGGAGACATTTATGTAGTTGTTGTGGAGTTACACTGATCATCTCATCATCATGTTGAACTTCTACACAAGTGTCCACAGTTCCTGAGGTGTTTATAAGACAGCGGTGACATGTTCTGGTCAATAGTGTTCAGTGCTCGTCTGTGCTCAACGACAGAACAGTTTCAGGCTTTGCTGGATCTTCTGCCGCTGCGTTAGAACTGCTCACTGTTGGCGCTCGAGAAACCGAATGTCGGCTGGTGTGTGTAAACGTGCAGATTAATATTATAATATTATAATAAGATCCTCTTCATACGTCAGAAGGAGCGAAATCTGATCGGCTTATTTTTGACATGCTTGCAGAGAAAGACTCACTAAACAAAGATACTGGGTTTCACTTTTCACGTTTTCTGGGTTTGTAGAAGCACCGGGGACCGATTATAGCCTGTCGGCCTGCATTTATCAGTGTCTCTGCGACGGACACAGTTACAGGTGTGTGTTTCTGGCTCCTCATGCACTGATTTAATTCCATGTTACAGAATGTTTCTCTTTCTTTTTGCAACATTTGCTCGTCTTGTAATCGTTCAGTCTCATAACGAGTGAAAGTGACGGTCATGTGACGTGCGCTCGCACCGGCCCGACATGTGACATTTGTAGAGGAAGCAGATTCTGCTCAAATGAATGTGGCCTTTGTGTGTGTGTCCGTTTGCACATTTATACTCCGTCACCGCAGATTAAATCTGTGTTTATCAGCGAGGATTAAAGGCGTAGTTGGGCTTCTGTCTTCATTTACTCATTGAGGATCCTGATTATACAGTCCTTCCAGAAATTTTTTTTTGTGATTTTTGCTGGCAAAAACTCTTGATTATGCGTCACGTTTTCTTAAAAAATGCGATGGAATATGCGGGTTATTTATGCAATTTTATGCGATGAAATTGCGGGAACTTGAAAAAACTGCGGTTTGATGAAAAAGAGAAATAAAAGTGATTCCCCAACACCCTGTTCTCACTAGACCACTGCCTTACTGTAAAGAGTCATTTCTGATTACTTCCTATGATTAGCAAGCATAACACATCACAGAAAGTGCTGGAATATTTAAATCTCATCTTGTTTATTTCAGACCTTAATAAACACACGGCTCAAACTTACAAAACATTGATGAGTCAAACAAGTTCTGTAGCTTTACAAAAGGAATATGCGACAACTACAAAATGAATAAATAAAATATAAAAAAATAAAATGTGTGTCTGGCTTCATCGCGGGGTTTGCAGCTTTTCGATGATGTTCATGTCGCGTAATTACGTAACTTCATAACGTTCCCATGGCAACAGGGGAAACGGCTGCTCGTGTGTGGAGTAAACGCAACATTTTTCAACTTTCTGCTCAGATATATGTGACTTTTTTGCAACGAAAATGTGGGGATTATGAAATCATGCGAGCCACACATTATTTGTGTGGAAATCGGCAATTTATGCGGCGCAAGTGCGGCGTATTTGAAAAAATGCGCCCCCGCATAAATGTGCAGACTTTGGCTTATTATGCTTTGAATTATGCGATCGCATAATAGTGTTTTTCTGGAGGGACTGATTATAGCACTTAAACACTGAAAAGTTCAGATTTTCATGATATGTCCCCTTTAAGAATTTTTTTTTTTGCAGTGTAACAAGCAATAGCAATCAAATCAAGGCAGTTTGTTTTCACACAACAAATTGTGATTTGTACTTAAATCCACATGAATCGAACCCCGGCCTGTGCCTTGAGTCTAATTCTGGAAAACCCCTTTCACACAGACCAGAATAAACCGGACTCTGATGTCAAGCGGTCTCAGGTCTGCAGCGAATGTTTCCCTGAGTCTCATCTCTCACCTTCATTGGGCTGCTCCAGCAGAGTGTCCAGAGCCCTGCTGTAGTCGTCTAATACCCAGAATGCCATGCTGCGCAAGAACGGGTCCTGGTGCGGTGCCATCTGGTGGTCATAACCCAACACGTGCCTCTGCAGGATCCGTTTGTAGGTGCAGGACATCTCGAACTCAGACTCGTGCAGTCGACAGATGACCAGAGCCAGCTGAAGGTCCTGCATCTTCTCTATACAAACCTGATCATGTGAACCACAGATCTCATGAGAACGCCACAGTATCGCGACTATGAAAATACGCTCAGAGGCAGACAGTTTAAACCTTCCTTTTACAAATGTAATTTTTGTGCACAATCAACTTGTCTGAGCAGGTTCAGAGAAGAATATAAAGGTGTCTAATGAGATGATCTACTGCATGAAATATTTGCAAACCTCAACAGCATCTTTCAGGGATCCAGCCAGCAGAAAGAAAGCCGCAGAATGTTGGAAGCGTTGTTTTCCGAGGAGAGAGAAAGCGTTCTTCAGAGCCGCTTTCCTCCAGCGATCTTCACTGAAGTTATTGCTGAAGAACGTGGTCATCTTTGAGTTCTGGTGAGACCTTCAACACACAGAAGCTCTCAGTGAACTGAAGCCTTGCTGACGGGGGAATGACACTTCAACATGTGTGTGAGTTACCTGTACAGTCCCCAAACCACAGCTTTCTTCTTCATGGCCAGATAAAACAAGGCTGCGTCTAACGGGTCGTTGTTTCTCTGATAAGCAGCTTTTGCTACCTGGTAGGAGACAGAAGATCACGCATTATTAACATGTTTGGGTTTCAGAAGCACAAGTAAAGCTGTAAAAGTATGATCAGCATTTAAACAAACACCCAGTATGCCCGAGATGCGCACCCCCTTTTCTGATTTGTTTCAAAATGACATTGACGTCTTGCATGAAAAAAGTCTAGTAAAGTTTAGTTTAGTGATCTCAATGAAACTCAAGGTTCTGAAAAACAGAGACGTCGGATATAGTGCACATGCACACAGAAAAACAATTAAATAAGCAGATTGGACAATCTGTGTAAGAGAGGTAATGAATTTAGGGATATTAGATGCTTGAGTTTAGGTCATGCTATCCCAGTTATTAGCTAAGAGTTTGAGAAAATGACTAAGTTTGCCATCAGGAATTTTGCAGCCTTCAATAACTCTTTACACTGCAAAAATCTCTGCAGTCCAAATATCTAAACATTCTTAAATCAAGAAGAATTTACTAGATGAGTAAAATGACATAGGAATTTCTATATCGTTTTCTGATAAAAAAAAAATCAAAATTAAGAGTTTTTGCTTAAAATAAGCAAAATTATCTGCCAATGGGGTAAGAAAAATAATCTTGTTTTCCATTTGAATTAAGTTTTTTTTTTTACCCCATTGGCAGATAGTTTTGCTTATTTTAAGCTAAAACTCATTTAATTTAGTTTTATTTTATTTTTTAAGGAAACAAGATATTCTTTTCTTGTCATTTTACTTATCTTGTAAATGTATCTTGATTTAAGAATGTTTAGATATTTGGACTGGAAACAAGACAAAAATACCAAGTAAGAAAGGTTACCATACCATATGGTTCACTGCAAAAATACTTTTCTTTACTCAGCATTTTTGTTTTGTTTCCAGTCCAAATATCTAAACATTCTTTAAATTAAGATACATTTACTGGAGACAATAAATAATCACACAGACAGAATGCATGCATCTCCAACACATTAAAACAGACTGCAAACATGAAAGTTTAATTTACTCAAGTTTCCCACATGTACCAATTCTAGCTAATTGTACTCATTACTTAATATGCATAGAAAAAGGAATCAGTTACAACAGACCTTCTCAATGCATCTGCGAAGTTTATTGGTGCTCCGCAGCCACCAGCCCACGCCCATGGCCCTCAGCTCCGGCCACGTGGGATCTGCTTTCTGCAGCGCCGGGAGCATGTTGAGCAGCTCCTCTTCAGCCTCAGAGTGGAACGCCCAGGCGAAGTGACAGGTGGACAATCCTGCAGACCAGCAGCAGCTATTGAGTTACCCAGACAAACTCCTCCCACAATACTCGCCCGACATACTCCTGCCACAATACTCCCCCGACATACTCCTGTCACAATACTCGCCCGACATACTCCTGTCACAATACTCCCCCGACATACTCCTCCCACAATACTCCCCCGACATACACCTGCCACAATACTCGCCCGACATACTCCTGTCACAATACTCGTCCGACATACTCCTCCCACAATACTCCCCCGACATACACCTGCCACAATACTCCCCCGACATACTCCTCCCACAATACTCCCCCGACAAACTCCTGTCACAATACTCCCCCTACATACTCCTCCCACAATACCCCCCCGACAAACTCCTGTCACAATACTCCCCTGACATACTCCTGCCACAATACTCCCCCGACATACACCTGCCACAATACTCCCCCTACATACTCCTCCCACAATACCCCCCCGACAAACTCCTGTCACAATACTCCCCTGACATACTCCTGCCACAATACTCCCCCGACATACACCTGCCACAATACTCCCCCGACATACTCCTGTCACAATACTCCCCCGACATACTCCTGTCACAATACTACCCCGACATACTCCTCCCACAATACTCCCCCGACAAACTCCTGTCACAATACTCCCCCTACATACTCCTCCCACAATACCCCCCCGACAAACTCCTGTCACAATACTCCCCTGACATACTCCTCCCACAATACTCCCCCGACAAACTCCTGTCACAATACTCCCCCTACATACTCCTGTCACAATACTCCCCCGACAAACTCCTGTCACAATACTCCCCCGACATACTCCTCTCACAATACTCCCCCGACAAACTCCTGTCACAATACTCCCCCGACATACTCCTCCCACAATACTCCCCTGACATACTCCTCCCACAATACCCCCCGACATACTCCTCCCACAATACTCGTCCGACATACTCCTCCCACAATACTCCCCCGACATACACCTGCCACAATACTCCCCCGACAAACTCCTGTCACAATACTCCCCCGACAAACTCCTGTCGCAATACTCCCCCGACATACTCCTCCCACAATACTCCCCGACATACTCCTCCCACAATACTCCCCCGACAAACTCCTGTCACAATACTCGCCCGACAAACTCCTGTCACAATACTCGCCCGACAAACTCCTGTCACAATACTCCCCCTACATACTCCTGCCACAATACTCCCCGACAAACTCCTGTCACAATACTCGCCCGACATACTCCTCCCACAATACTCGCCCGACATACTCATGTCACAATACTCCCCTGAGAAACTCCTGTCACAATACTCTCCCGACAAACTCCTGTCACAATACTCCCCGACATACTCCTCCCACAATACTCGCCCGACATACTCCTATCACAATACTCCCCCGACATACTCCTGTCACAATACTCCCCCGACAAACTCCTGTCGCCATACTCCCCCGACATACTCCTGTCACAATACTCGCCCTCCATACTCCTGTCACAATACTCCCCCGAGAAACTCCTGTCACAATACTCCCCCGACATACTCCTGTCACAATACTCCCCCGACAAACTCCTGTCAAAATACTCCCCGACATACTCCTCCCACAATACTCGCCCGATATACTTCCTGGACATTCTCCCCGACATACTTCCTGGACATTCTCCCCGACATACTTCCTGGACATTCTCCCCGACATACTCCGGGACAACGATACAGAACCACAATCGAAATCCTTGTAATCATACCTTGACAGGAAAGCTGAGCTCGATGAACCGGGGGCAGAGACGTCAGGAGGAAGGTGTGCAGGCGAACGGCCAGCAGGAACTTCAGTCCGCATTCATCCAGTGTCTCTCCACCTGAAAAAAGATCAGATTTATCACATCCAACACATCTATACAAATGAACAACTGCAATCATCAATAAAAGATAATGACCTTTGCCCTTTCCTTGACTCTCTCCAATGTCGGTGCTGGTGGAGGCGATGGTGTCTGCCAAGGCCATCAGAGACATCTGCTCCATCCGGGTCAGGCCCGGCAGACTGGAGTGAAGCAGGTGTCCGGATAGCACTTGTGCGTGCTCCGAGCCGAAAAACGTGGGGCTGTACTTCGATAGATCAATGACTTTAGCGTTAGCATCTTCCTCGTCTGCATCAAATGGGTCCATGTCATCGGCACTGACGCCGGGGTTCGAGAAGAGCTCATCGTAAGCGACACTTTGGCTGGATGTACTGGCGCCGTGAGCGCTCACACTGTCCGTTCTTTCTTTGGCACTGGGGGCCGTTTCATCATCAGCGGCTAACAGCGCATACAACGGCAGGGGCGGGATCGAGTCGATCTCGGTGTAGTCCGAGCTCTCGCCCTTGCTGAACATCTTTGGGTCTCTGGTGGTGCTTCCGCTGGCGCTAATCGTGAGTGAGCGCAGACGGCGCTCCTGGTTGACAGTGGTGTCCTTCAGAGACACAATCTCTCCGGCGATGCACTTTACAAGATGGGAAAGAATGGCTTTGGCCCGTCGCATCTTTCCGAGGTCCATGAGCTCCAACAGCTGCACCGGATGATACTGGGGCAAAGTGGGAAAGAGGTGGTGCGCGGCCTCGAACAACCCAGAATCCTCCATCTCAGCTGGGAGGTCATACACGGTTCTCTTTCCACTGAGTTTCTGAGCCAAACTAGTCATGGACCTGGTGAGGGTCTTTTTAGAAGGATTCGGACTAAGTCCCTCCTGTTTCAGAGACATCACGCTGCTGGTACCGATGCTGTTCTCTCCGGTGGTGAGCGCCGGCTGCCATTGGGAATAGACGTGCATCTCACAGTCCATCCCGACTACTAAGATCCCATCTCGCACCCAAGACAGAGAGACAGGAATGGGTGGCGAACCCTCAACGGACGACACTAGATCCACCACTCTGAGAAGAACCAGGCGGGAGCAGTGGCGCTCCCTACTGCTATCGGACAGTCCCAAATCTGGAGGTTTTCCCGAAAGCAACCCGTACATGTAAAGCTTGGATCCCAGACCCACGGTTAATATATGAGAACCGTCTTCTCTGGAAACCCAGTCTAAGTGGACCTTCCTCTTCCCACTGACAATTAAGCAATCGTTATTTAACAAGCCATCCCTCAGTACCATCAGGCTTTTATCGCAGTCATTACTACTCGGGCTGTAAGAGCCGTTGACCTTCAGGATCTGTTCCAGCATCCACTGGGAGCCGCCGGTGGAGTCGCACTGGAATATGCTCACGTTCATGAGTGGCTCGCCAGAAACCGATCCGTTGTTCTGGTGCGCTACGGCGACTCTGCTGGTGTGGCAGCAACTGAGACCCATTATCTGACCGCTAACGCTCAGAGCGCTAGTGCTAGCCATGCCGTCCTCCACTAGCAAAGGCCACTCCTCCCAGATGTACGCCAGCTCTCCAGAGCTATCGGGGTCAGAGACAGAGCTACACCTCCAGAACCGGACAGATCCGTCAGAGCAAGATGTGGCCAGCAGATACGGAGCCTGGCCAGCCGGCTGCAGAGATGAAGAGCTCAAATGTCCTGCAAGGCAAATGTTTTTCAGATAATCTGTCAGAATATAAACATAGAGGGTGTGTTGACTGTTTGTCTATGTTCTGAAAAGTTATACAAAAATAAATTAAAAATAAAAAGAATATAAAAATAGAACACATTAGGGCTGTTTTATTTATATAGCGCTTTTTACAATACAGATTGTTTCAAAGCAGCTTTACAGTGATAACAGGAAAATAATGCAACAAAGTTTGTTTCTAGAAGAAAATATCATCACAGTCCAGTAGGGATGTCACGATTCTTCTTGATTCGATTAAGTTTCGATTAAGGTCCCGGTTCGATTCGATTCTCGATTTTTACATTTACTTTTTTTAAAGCCGAAACCGGCCAATCAGGATGCTCTCTGTCTTACATGCGCTTCATGAGGCACACAAGCAAGGTCTCTCGCTCTCTCCCTCTCTGCCGTGCACGCGCTATACAGTTTGGAGCACAGTTTTTTCTTGCTCGCTCGCTCTAGATTCCGGGAGATTTGAACTAATTTGCGTGCATCAGGGAGCCGCTATCAATATGCGGGAGACTCCCGGAACTTCCGCGAGACTTGGGATGTCTGCAAACTGTGGCTTTTTTGAAGCGCGAACGTTGTCAACATAACTCACTGGAAATCCAAAAAACGTCCACACCTGCGACTTCAACGAAAGAGGAGGGGGTTCAAGTTCTGTCGATGGGTCTCCTGCATCTGCAGTTGCCATGCTATCTCTTGAGTGTCTGTAGGTAAGTTAGAGGAGGTTGACCATAGACTAGCAGCACTTCAACACGCGTGTTTTTTTCCGCTTGGCACGCCGACCGGCCGTGACATGGGGGCGTGGCAGCATCGACGATTCCATTTTTTAATTCGAAGTTCGAGATTGTTAATTAATTTCGATCGAAATCGTGACACCCTTACAGTCCAGCTTAAATATCTGCTAGAATATAAACATAGAACACATTAGCGCTGTCCTCAACCAAAGATTTTTCTAGTCCACTAGTAGTTGTGCATTTAAGCCGATTAGTCGACTAATCACGTGTTTAAATTAATAAGCCATAAATTAGGGCTCCACAACGATAACACACATCATTCCAGGAAATCCCTATGAGCACCACACTCTCTGTCTCTGAATAAACAGAAGATTGAAACGCTTTGATTGACGAAACATGAGTAATAAACACACGACTGCCTTATTCTGTGTCAGAAACACATAATCTCACAGAAGGAGGAGTTCAGATGTCCTGATGAAGTGAGTCTGGAGTAAAAGGACAAATGCATAAATGCATAAAAATTTATGTTTTATTTAACATATTTAGTTATTTGAGGTTTGCATAGTATTCTGATTCTGCATTTCGCTGATTTTATTCATTTTGAGGAATATTTAATCTTTTATTGAATTTTGTGCGAGTGAGATGAGTAAATGCACGCTTACATGCAGTCTAGAACCACAATAACCATCATGTTTACACACACCTCTGCAATTCCATTTGTCTCAACATGGGGACAAGAGAGCGGTCAGTCAATAAATGGGAAAACAAAGTAACTAGCGTTACTTATTTGAAAAAGTAACTGAGATATTTTGTTGTAAATTTGAAAAGTAATGCATAACTTGTTACTTCAAAAAGTAATCATTACAAGTTACTAGTAATGAGTTACCCTCGACACGGATCACATGCACACAGATGTATTGTGGCTTCACCTGCAGCAGGAGTCACTCGAATGACTTCCACACCCTGCGGCACGTCGAGCTCCTGGCTGAACACCTTCGTGCTGGTCAGCGCGAGGCGGCAGGCGCTCTGGAGGTTGGATGTGCTGGGTTTCGATCTCTGGACATGCGGTGAGCCGGCCGTCTCAAAGTTGAACTGTGAGCAGTTTGTGGGTGATGGAGACACAGTCTCTCTTTGTGCTGGAGTTTGAGTTTGCTCTGAAAGAACGGAAATAAATCTGTTTAATCGACAGAAAGAGTCAAATATAATGATTGTGAGCATAACCTTTCATCGAAATGTCCTTCCCTTATAGCTGACATAATGTTAAACTAGTGATCATCCTGTTATATAGGCTTTATTTCATCAAACATGTCAAGTCAGGTTCATTTATACAGCGCTTTTAACAATATAGAGTTTCACAGCAGCTTTACAGTGATAATAGGAGATTACAGTAACAGAGATTGTTTTGGCTTTACAGCAGATCTAGAATAAAGTTATAGTTAGTTTTGATTGATTCACTTCTATTGCAAAGATCATTATTTATCTATTTAATTATTTATTTTTATAAGGACAACATATTAATCAACATTTCTGTAAATGTGCCAGTGTTAGCCAGGTGTCTAATGTTCTAAACCTGTTTCGAAATGTTTTTGAAACCTTCAAATCGATAAAAAGTACATTACGAGCACCTGATAACTCCATAAAGACAGCAATAACATCAACAGAAGAATTCTCAGCACAGGACACAAGCCATGCGAGGCAACAGTGAACGGCAAAACATCCGCACATTAATTCAGTAACAGCAATCAGCATTTACACACAAATAGCCATACAAGCAAACAAAGCGACAACACAGGAATAAACAATAAACATATGTAAAACACAGCAACAGTATATTAATCTCAATCAAATATTAGACACACAATTACGGGTTAATAACATAGTAACATGCAATATAAGTTTAATATCTAAATATCTGCAATATCTAAAACAGCACTATATGAAACATACTAACTTATTAACTTAGCGGCCGCTAACACACACCGTTCTAACAGAAAACACACTTTTAATGTGTTCTGGTCGTTCATTCACACACAACAGTGTTTGAGCTCGAGAACACACACTCTGAAACAGGATCCAAGTGCAGGCGCTGAAAAAATGTTGAAAAGCGTGATCATCTCCATGTAAACTTAAAAAAAAGTGAATCTGAAAACAGTGACGGCGCACGTTACATGTTTAGTCTACAGATATGCGCGTAGCTCCTGATACTGAACATAGCTACTGAGAATGACTGAGTTTTGAGAATCAAGACCACTTGGAAGCATGTCACATTATATAAACCTTTCTTAATAAAATCCATTACAAACCCATAATGACGGGAACGGCGTCTAACTGTAGATGCCACATGTGCAGGAGTGATCTGGCGTTCTCGGAGATCTCCACCACCACCAGGAAGAAGCGAGCGGAGAACAGCGTCCGGCTGGGAACTGACACAAACACAAGCGTTTACCACACAGAAACACAACCAACACCGGATACGTTTACATGCACAACTTTTGTTTTAATCGGACTGAACTCATTCCTTTTGATGAGTCTGAATGTAGTGTTTACATGAACACTGAACATGTGATCGGGTTGATGTGTGCGTTTATATGTCACAAGCTTCAAATCAGAATTGATTTTTTTACATGTACACAATGCACGAATATACAGAGTTTCCTGATGTCTGCGCATAATAACTATTCTCATACATTAGTTCTTTGTTTATTTTAAACAGCAGACTTGATATTTATCCATTTCTGGTCATAATTGATGAGCGTATGAGCCGTTGTGCCGCTGCTTATATTGATCACACAGTAAAAATGGCCAAAACCAGTCGTGTGTGTGTGTGTGTGTGTGTGTGTGTGTGTGTGTGTGTGTGTGTGTGTGTGTGTGTGTGTGTGTGTGTGTGTGTGTGTGTGTGTGAAGCGAGCGCTGGTGGCGTCGTCCTGCTCCACTTCACACACACAGGATTATAGGAGGACGAGACACTCGTTTATACCAAACTTTATTCAACAGGAGGAACAGCTCGATCAGCGCAATCACGCTATTTCTACATCATTACGTTATTCTATTTCAACGTCGTTGCGCTATTTCCACGTCAGTACGCTATTTCAACGTCATTGCACTATTTCTACATCAGTACGTTATTTCTACGTCAGTACATTATTTCTACGTCAGTACATTATTTCTACGTCAGTACGCTATTTCTACGTCAGTATGTTATTTCTACGTCATTACGCTATTTCTACGTCAGTACGCTATTTCTACGTCAGTACATTATTTCTACGTCATTGCGCTATTTCTACGTCAGTACGCTATTTCTACGTCAGTACGTTATTTCTACGTCAGTACATTATGTCTACGTCAGTACGTTATTTCTACGTCAGTACGTTATTTCTACGTCAGTACGCTATTTCTACGTCAGTAAATTATTTCTACGTCAGTACGTTATTTCTACGTCAGTACATTATTTCTACGTCAGTACGTTATTTCTACGTCAGTACGTTATTTCTACGTCAGTACGCTATTTCTACGTCAGTATGTTATTTCTACGTCATTACGCTATTTCTACGTCAGTACGCTATTTCTACGTCAGTACATTATTTCTACGTCATTGCGCTATTTCTACGTCAGTACGCTATTTCTACGTCAGTACGTTATTTCTACGTCAGTACATTATTTCTACGTCAGTACGTTATTTCTACGTCAGTACGCTATTTCTACGTCAGTAAATTATTTCTACGTCATTGCGCTATTTCTACGTCAGTACGTTATTTCTACGTCATTACGCTATTTCTACGTCAGTAAATTATTTCTACGTCATTGCGCTATTTCTACGTCAGTACGCTATTTCTACGTCAGTATGTTATATCTACGTCATTACGCTATTTCTACGTCAGTACGTTATTTCTACGTCATTACGCTATTTCTACGTCATTGCGCTATTTCTACGTCAGTACGCTATTTCTACGTCATTACGCTATTTCTACGTCAGTACTTTATTTCTACGTCAGTACTTTATTTCTACGTCAGTGCTTTATTTCTACGTCATTACGCTATTTCTACGTCAGTACTTTATTTCTACGTCAGTACGCTATTTCTACGTCAGTACTTTATTTCTACGTCAGTACTTTATTTCTATGTCATTACGCTATTTCTACGTCAGTACGCTATTTCTACGTCAGTACGCTATTTCTACATCATTGCACATGTGCAGTCCTTTCAGCTTCAGTTTTCAATCCGATCAAGTGTTCATGTTCTCTCGATCGGATTAGAAAAGGAATAAAACGCCCCTTTCAATCCGATCGAAATCTCATTGGGATCGAGCTCAACCGCATCTATTAAGGCGTTTACATGAAGGCTTTTCAGTGCGATTGAGCCGTCAGTCCCATTACTAATTTGGTTGCATGTAAACGTAGCCGGTGAGTAATCAGAGAGAATGATCTCCTACCAGAATCCTGCAGGCAATCGTCTATTTTCACATTTCCCAAGATCAGGTCTTCCTCAAACACGTGCAACAGCTGCGTCTCTTTCCCCTGCTGAACCAACAGTGAGAGAGACAGTGAGCACTGAGCATTGTGGGAAACGATATGACACTCTTCTGTTAGTAACAGTCAGTAGTGGATCTTAAACGTACAAAGTCAGTGATGGCGTCAAGCTCGATAATGCAGCCTGGTCTGGCCGTCGACTGCTGGCTGATGATATTAAACACCTCGCTGACAGATTTCTGGAGGAACAAGACATGATACATGTATGCAGGACTCTACTATTTGAAAAATAAATAGTGTGTGTGTGTGTGTGTGAGTGTGTGTGTGATGTGTTTCTTCAGCTGGAAACACTGAACAGAAAGCGCTCAGCACTCGCTCAGATCAAGAGCGGCTGGTGTTTGTGATGATCAATATGTAGATGTAGTGAGTAGAAGTGAGTGTGTGTGTGTGTGTGTGTGTGTGTGTGTGTGTGTGTGTGTGTGTGTGTGTGTGTGTGTGCGTGTGTGTGTGTGTGTGTGGATGTAGTGAGTAGAAGTGTGTTTCAGAATGTCAGTTTGCTGTTGTGTTTTCATGTAGTTCATTACGCTGTGTGTTGAAGTGTGTTTTCTCAGGTTACTGATGCACGAACACAGTTTTATGCAATATTGTAACATCATCTTCCTTGCATGCATAAAAGTTTATGCACTTTAAAAAGTGAATGTCATTTAATTTCAATAAAAGATGCGATGCTTCATTTGGTTTACATATTTGCTTATTGCGCTCGCTTGCGCCCTCTTGTGGACATAGACAATACAGTACTCTCTTCCTCTAACATAAATATTAGCAAAAGCGATGCTTAAAGTAAAATATTCGAATTTAGCTTTTCAGCCATTTTGAGAGACCTATTTAACACATCGATATAAAGCCGGGTTCATTCTTACGGAGATGTCGGGGTTGGAGAGTTCACTCAGCAGTTTTTTGGCCTCGATGATGGCCTGATACAGTCTCAGCGAGTGTCCGTCACTGGCGATGAAGCAGGCGCTGGGTGAGTTTCCATACACACCTATGGGAAAGAAATTAAATATGAATAGACCAACATCCAACATCCAATCAGAAAAAAAGTGCATCAATTAAACTTTTAGAGATGCACAGTAAACATTCATAAGCTGAATACACAGTTATGAATATTCTATGCAGCGGAGACTGACGGCACAGCGCAGATGTGTTTCCAGCTCGCTTATTAAAGGATGGAACCTCCAAAAATATCCCAAATAATCCGCACAGAGTGCTTTTTCCTGTACTATACTCTTACTTTCTTTTTTTTTACTTGAGACTGTCGGGCTGAACTAATCAGAATTCTAGAAGAAACTGCAAAGGTTTCCGCAGTGAATTTTGCTTTTATTAAGGTTTTATTTAAAATCCTCAAGTTCGATTCAAATCGATTCTTGGGGTCACGATTCGATTCAAAATTGATTTTCTTCAATTCCATATATGCATAGATTTAAAATCCATGATTAAAAAAAAACTATGCATATATCGAACAGCGGAGAATTTAGTTTAAATTATTAACACCTCATAACTGTGTTAATTAATCTACCTCGCTCCCGCTCAGCTTTCATATTCACCGCTCACGCGCGTCTTTTACATCATTAAAATAAGTGAGCATCAAGTCGACAGACATATCTATAAAAGGAAATGATTATCATCTGGATCTGGTTTCCACTTTTATAATGGATAGATGCACTTTTATGATGAATAGATGCATTTTTATGATGAATAGATGCATTTTTATGATGGACAGATGCACTTTTATGATGAATAGATGCATTTTTATGATGAATAGATGCATTTTTATGATGAATAGATGCATTTTTATGATGGATAGATGCACTTTTATGATGAATAGATGCATTTTTATGATGGACAGATGCACTTTTATGATGGATAGATGCACTTTTATGATGGACAGATGCACTTTTATGATGGATAGATGCACTTTTACGATGGACAGATGCACTTTTACGATGGACAGATGCACTTTTATGATGGATAGATGCACTTTTATGATGGATAGATGCACTTTTATGATGAATAGATGCACTTTTATGATGGACAGATGCACTTTTATGATGGACAGATGCACTTTTATGATTGGAAAGATGCACTTTTATGATGGACAGATGCACTTTTATGATGGACAGATGCACTTTTATGATGGACAGATGCACTTTTATGATGGATAGATGCACTTTTATGATGGACAGATGCACTTTTATGATGGACAGATGCACTTTTATGATGGATAGATGCACTTTTATGATGGACAGATGCACTTTTATGATGGACAGATGCACTTTTATGATGGACAGATGCACTTTTATGATGGACAGATGCACTTTTATGATGGATAGATGCACTTTTATGATGAATAGATGCACTTTTATGATGGATAGATGCACTTTTATGATGGATAGATGCACTTTTATGATGGACAGACGCACTTTTATGATGGACAGATGCACTTTTATGATGAATAGATGCACTTTTATGATGGACAGATGCACTTTTATGATGAATAGATGCACTTTTATGATGAATAGATGCACTTTTATGATGGACAGATGCACTTTTATGATGGACAGATGCACTTTTATGATGGACAGATGCACTTATATGATGGACAGATGCACTTTTATGATGGACAGATGCACTTTTATGATGGACAGATGCACTTTTATGATGGACAGATGCACTTTTATGATGGACAGATGCACTTTTATGATGGACAGATGCACTTTTATGATTGGAAAGATGCACTTTTATGATGGACAGATGCACTTTTATGATGGATAGATGCACTTTTATGATGGATAGATGCACTTTTATGATGAATAGATGCACTTTTATGATGGATAGATGCATTTTTATGGACTTCAAAACAGAAACAGCCATTCAATGCCATTATAAAGCTTGAAAGAGACAACTTTTGGGTGAACTATCCCTTTCTTTTGTGAATCGCCCCCCCCATCCCCACCCCTACCTTAACCAATGAAAGCGTGCTCACCGAGGCAGTTGCTGGGGATGAGCGCGGGCAGCCAGGCCACGTTAGCGAAGGCCGACGCGTGCAGCGAGTTTATCCTTGCTAGCTCCGACACGCCTCCCGAGAACGACAGCGGTCCCACCGGATCCACGCGCCACAGGATCAGCTCGCTGTACACGGCGTTAGGGTCCTGTGAGACGCCTCCGGATGACACTCGGCTCCTGCGGGCCGGGTCCGGCGGGCGGGGCAGATTAGCGTCAGGTGTCCTCAGGGCGTTGTGGTGAGACGTGGTTAGCAGCAGCGGCAGCAGCGAGTGGCAGGCCAGGTCGTTCAGGTGGAAGCGATGGCCACAGTATCGGGACTGATGGGACACGCTGAGCACCGTAGAGAAGCCCGAGTCCTCGGCGAAGCTGACGGCCCACTGGTTGAGGGATCCGTCGGCGTGTTTGGAGATCATCAGGACGCTGGGCGTGAAGATGCTGAGGCGAAGGCTGTTGGATGAGGGTTTGCTCTGACTGATCAGCGCCGAGGACGAGTGTGTGAGACCCGCGGGCCGCTGACGCCCGTGCTGGATCGCCAGGTCCACGTTTTTGTTGCAGGCGTACATGACCACGCTGCGGCTGAGCGAGTTGGCGTCACCGGTGGGGAAGGCCACGGGAATTCTGGAGACGAAGGACACCTGAAACAGAAAACTCATTCAGTCAAGCCAACTTTATTTATTAGGCGCTTTATACAAGATGGTTTCAAAGCAGCGATAGGAGGGAAATGATTCGATGATGCAAACGTCTGCACATCACAGCTGTGGCTGTACCTGTGCTTGTCGGAACATGCCGGGCTGGTACTCGTCCAGCCAGTCGACGTGCCACACCAGCAGCGAGCCGTCCATCGGGTGTATGCTGAACAGCATATCAGCTCCTCGGGTCCAGTCTCCCAGCAGAACATCCACCTGATGATCCACAGCGGCACCATACTCGCTACGGCCCTCCTCGTCCACATCTGCACATAAGACAGAGCCTTCATACACTGCAAGACATGCTTTTCTTACTTAGTATTTTTGTCTTGTTTCCATTCCAAATATTTGAAAAATTCTTAAAGGTGCAGTGTGTAATTTTAGCGGCATCTAGTGGTGAGGTTGTGAATTGCACCCAACAGAAGTTACGGTGGCCGACGGGAAGTGATGTCGTCGTCTGTGACAGCAGAGAGTAGCCAGTTAAGCAATGAGGTTTCTTTACAAAGATAAATTAAGAAATTATATTTACTTAATTATTCAGTAAAATGATATGTTATTGTTAATATTATTGTTACTTGTTCATCATTGTGTCAGTGTTTTATTCGCTGACTTTAGCAGCTTCTTTACACGAAGAACAACATAGTGACGAAACGCGTTTGTCCGTTCAGGGCCACCGTAGAAACATGTGGATGTAATAAACACATAACGGTTCATTATGTAAGCTCTTT
Source organism: Siphateles boraxobius (assembly GCF_051911475.1). Classification (NCBI taxonomy): domain Eukaryota; kingdom Metazoa; phylum Chordata; class Actinopteri; order Cypriniformes; family Leuciscidae; genus Siphateles; species Siphateles boraxobius. Next base: position 10,887 of record NW_027509202.1, on the reverse strand, counting down.
ATACACCACTGAAAACAGTTATGTCTATGATATTGCATTTCTGTCAAAAGATCCTCCTAAATATTACACAATGCACCTTTAAATCAAGATGCATTTGCTAGATGAGTTTTCTAGGGTAATAAATCAGAATTAAGTGATTTTTTTGCTTTAAAAAAGCATAATGATCTGCCAATGGGATAAGAAAAATAATCTTGTTTCTGTTTGAATTAACATTATTTTTCTTCCCCCATTGGCAGATAATTTTGCTTCTTTTTTTAAGCAACAACTCTTTTAATTTTGATTGATTTCCCCAGAAAACAAGACATAATATTTTATGGCATTTTACTCATCTAGTAAATGCATCTTGATTTAAGAATTTGTAGATTTTTGGACTGGAAACAACACAAAAAAACTGAGTAAGAAAAGCATTTTTGATGCATGCGAATCCTCGTAGGCTTATTAGTGTACAAATGTCACACAACAACAGCTTTTTTACCCACGCAATATGCGTTTATGAACATCTAGTGCTCTAGTGTGACTTAAATCTCAGATCACAGTACGAGTCATTTCATAACACACATCACACAACGCCTTTTATCCAATGTGCAACATTTCCATTGTTTTTCAATGTTAACACTAGGAGTGAAACGGGTCGCAGTTGATCCGCGATGCGTGAATCACGCGTGTGATTCGCAGATTAACTGCTAAATTTAACCCTCATAGAGTGTAAGTTTATAATTCGGACATATTTTTCTTGGTAATTTACACATTCAAAAAATTTTAAATGCAGAAAAAACAGCACACTGAGAGAGAGAGAGAGAGAGAGAGGGAGAGAGAGAGAGAGTGAGAGAGAGAGAGAGAGAGAGAGGGAGAGAGAGAGAGAGAGAGTGAGAGAGAGTGAGAGAGAGAGAGAGAGAGAGGGAGAGAGAGGGAGAGAGAGAGAGAGAGAGAGAGAGAGAGAGGGGGAGAGAGAGAGAGAGAGAGAGAGAGAGGGAGAGAGAGAGAGAGAGAGAGAGAGGGAGAGGGAGAGAGAGAGAGTGAGAGAGAGTGAGAGAGAGACAGAGAGAGAGAGAGAGTGAGAGATTTTTTGATTTTTAAAATTCCCTTTTTATTACAAATATTCACATATCACAAACCAAACAAAATAAATAAAAACACCACAGAACAATTCCAAAAAAAACTAACAAAACAAAAAACAAAACAAAAACAAAAACGGCTAAAAGGGGAAATATAACTCTTCTTCAACAACTTCACAAATGACCCCGTTTAAACACCAAATTGCTTCAAAAGTTAAAAGATCATGCATTAATCTGTAGTAATGATAGTCAATCAAAACCCTTGATTTGACTAATTTAATAAAAACAGCTTCTAAACTACTAAGAACATTCTGTTCCACCTTTTCCTTCCTTGTAATATAAATTGCCATTTTAGCTTGACCCAACAGGAAATTGAACAAACAAGACTTCTGACTGTGTTTTTTAACATATTTAACACCACAAATAAACACTTTCATTGAAAAAATTACATTAAAAGAAGTGAAAAACATATCCAAGATATTAAAAAGAGGTTGTAACCGGTCACAGTGCAAAAACGCATGAAAAATCGTCTCTTTGTGTACACAAAAAGGACAAGCTTCAGTAACATCATCGTTAATCAAAGAAATAAAAGCATTAACAGCAATAGCACCATGTAGCAATCTCCACTGTAAATCTCCAGTTTTCTTGACCAATGGTGATTTATATAATGCTCTCCATTCAGGTTTTTCATTATCCTCAAGATTAAGAGCCTTACGCCATGGAGTGTCACATTTGTTATTTAAAGATGTTTTGTTAAAAGCCTTCACACAACATTTGTACATGTCCTTACCCAGTGCAGAGTTTGGACCCACAACTATGAACTCTTCACACTCTAACAGTACACCACTGCACTCCCCTAACCTCGGGGACAGACTCAAATTGGGAAAAGGATCTTTACAATCAGGCTGAATAGATCCCTTAGAGTATAAGTCCAAGAGTTCTGTTTCCTCTCCAGTGAGGGCTGATCTCCATTTCTCAACTGCTCTAGTAGCTGTTCGGTGTGATTTGATACCGAGACGCTCAGCGATGGCAGTCACATTTTTAAAAGCAGGGCCCGTTATTTGATGCAAATGTTCAATTTGTACCACCTTTGCATTACACAAAGTCCTTTCAGGAATGGCAAAAGACATCTCACACGTTAGGTCCAGTCGTGAGCCAATGACCAAAGGCTCCTGTAGTAGCCAAAACAAGGAGGATGAGTTGTTTTCTCTGCTTATTTGAAATAGAGACCATACTTTGAAAAGATTACGGTAGAAGATTGGAGAATCACGCAGTTTAAGTCTCTGAGGATCCGACCAGAATAAAGCTTTATCCAGTCCCAGTCCATCAATATTTCGAAGGATTGCACAGGCAGCACCAGTCCAACTTGAATCATCGGAGTACTTTAAGAGTCTTTGTACAAACTGCAGGCGAAAGGCAGCTGTTCTGCTTTGCAGGTGTATTAGTCCAAGTCCCCCTTCGTCTTTAGACAGGTACAACACACTTTTTGGTATCCAATGCATTCTGTCCCAGAAAAAGTCAATTAAAATGGACTGAATTTTTATTAAAACTTCAGCTGGGGGGTCTATACAGGCCAAACGATGCCAAAGTGCAGAGGCGACCAGATTATTAATTATCAAGATACGTCCTTTATAGGACATTTTAGGGAGTAGAAACCTCCACTTATCTAGTCGCCCTTTGACTTTTTCAATGACACCTTCAAAATTCTTTTTCACATAATTGTCATCACCCAGAAAGACTCCCAAATATTTGAAACCATTTCTGGTCCAATTCAACCCATCAGGAAGCCTTGGTTCAAAACCTGCCCATTTTCCGACTAAAATGGCTTCACTTTTTCCCCAATTTACCTTTGCAGAAGACAGTGACTTAAAATCATTTAAAATCTTCAACATCACACTGATATCTTTACAATCACTGATCAAAACAATGACATCATCAGCATAAGCTGAAATCTTAAAAGTATTAGCACAGTTGGGAATACACAGTCCATGTACATTAGCTCTTAGCTTGTTCAACAAGGGTTCTATGGCAAGGGTATACAGCATACCTGAGAGTGCACAGCCCTGTCTTACACCCCTATTCACCTTAAATGGAGAGCATAAATCACCATTGATCTTCAATACACTCTCAACGCTACAATACATAACTTTTATCATAGAAATAAAATCCGAATTAAAACCAAAAGCTTCTAGAACACTCCACAAATAACTATGTTCTACTCTGTCGAAAGCTTTTTCTTGGTCAATTGATATCATTCCAAAATCCAAATCAAAGAGTTTTCCACAGTCTAAAATGTCTCTTATAAAAGAAACATTATCAAAAATCTTCCTAC
>NW_027509202.1:0-2500 GCF_051911475.1 Siphateles boraxobius | reverse complement strand
GCCACAATGTTGAGGCTACTAAATTATTAATGACTAGCACTCTTCCTCGAAAAGACATTTGTGGATGGATCCATTTCCATTTTTTAAGTCTGCCCTCTATTTTTTCCACAATTCCCTCCCAATTTTTCTGTTGTGCAGCTTCATCACCAAGGTATACTCCCAAGTATTTGAAACCCCCCCTTTTCCATATCATCTCACCAGGTAACTTTGGTAAGCCCTCCTCCCATTTTCCAATTGCCAGAGCATCACTCTTCTCCCAATTTACTCTAGCAGATGAGATTAAACCAAAGTCCTTTACCACAGACACCAAGTTTTCAATATCCTTTTGACTATTAACTATTATTATAACATCGTCAGCATATGCTGACACCTGATGCTGTAACTCTGTGCAATGCAATGATAACCCCACAATTTTATTTCTTAGCTTAATTAGCAAAGGTTCAATGGCTAGGGAGTATAACATACCTGATAGTGCACACCCTTGTCTTATACCCCTACTGATATTAAACGGGGCGCTTAAACCACCATTGACTTTCAGCATGCTTTCAATGCTCTGGTACAACACTCGAATCATTTTAACAAATTTTGATCCAAAACCAAAAGACTCTAAAGCCTTCCACAGATACTGATGTTCAATTCTGTCAAAGGCTTTTTCCTGGTCAAGCGAGATGAGCCCTAAAACCACCCCCAAAAAACCAGAAACATCCAAAACATCTCTTATTAGATGAATATTATCTAAAATGTATCTACCTGGCACACAATACGTCTGATCCAAATGAACAACTTGGTCCATTACTTCTTTCAGTCTGTTAGCCAAGGCCTTAGATAGAATCTTCATATCAGAACATAACAAGCTTATAGGACGCCAGTTCTTAATCTCCTGTAGATTGCCCTTCTTAGGAAGCAGTGTTATAACAGCTCTTCTGCAACTCAAAGGCAACGAGCCTTCTGTCAGACTCTCATTAAAAACACTTAATAGGTCCTCACCAAGCACAGACCAGAACTCCTTATAAAACTCCACAGGGAGTCCGTCAATACCAGGAGACTTCCCACCCTCCATGTCTTTAAGGGCATTCAAAAGTTCCTGATTGGACAAGGGTCTTTCCAGATGTGCCTTTGATTCTTCAGCAACACTGGGCAATCCTTCAAGGAAACCGGCAGACAGCTGAACATTCTCTTTGTATTCACTCTTGAACAGTTTGTTGTAGAAGCTTACAGCTCTCCGTCTTATTTCATTTGCTTCAGTTAACTCCTGGCCACTTTCTGACCGTAGAGAGTGAATATATCTGCATTGTCCATTCTTTTTCTCCAAGCTGAAGAAAAATTTAGTTGGGGCGTCCATTTCAGTTACATTCTGCTGCCTTGACCTTATCAGAGCTCCTTGTGCCTTTATACCAAGCATATTTTCCAAAAGAGACCTTTTGGACTTTAATGTCTCAGCTTGTCTTGGTTCTCTTTTAACATCAGCCAGCGCTTGTAAGTTAACAATTTCAGATTCCAATTGTCTCATGTCTCGAGTGATGTCTCGAGAAACACTGAAAGCATACTGTTGACAGAGCATTTTTATTTCGATTTTTCCATAGTCCCACCATTGTCTCAAATCATTAAAACCTTGCTTTCTTAATTTAAATTGACTCCAAAAAAAACAGAAAACTTCTTTAAAATTCAAATCGCTCAACAAAGAAGTATTCAAATGCCAATACGCACTTTTAACTTTAACATTTGCAATAAACACCTGACAGGAAACCAAGAAATGATCAGTAAAACCAACTGGCACAATTTCACATTTCTTCACAACATTTACATGGTGTTTAAAGCAATAAAAACGATCAAGTCTTGCCATGGAAAGAAAATTGTCTCTTGTATGGAACCACGTATACTGCTTCACATTGCTATTAAATTCTCTCCATAAATCACATAAACTATGTGTCTCTATTAATTCACGAAGAACTCGGCTTGAAGCCGCATGAGGCTCAACATGGTTCCTATCCAACATATCATTTTCTGTGCAGTTGAAGTCTCCACCCAAAAACACATATTCATCAGTTTTACAACTCTGTAAAGTTGTATTTAAACTATTAAAAAAACCAATTCGTTCTACACCATTTGTAGGGGCATACACATTTATAAACACCATTTTGCACTTTTCAAAAGTAGCCCGTATTATCATGAGCCTGCCAGCTATTACCTCTTCCACCTGACATGATACAGGCAAAAACCTTTTTGCAAATAAAACAGCCCCTCCTCCTCTGTTAGAACTCATATGTGTTAGCAGGACTTCTCCCTCCCATTCTCTTTTCCAATCAATTGCATTCATGCAGTCGCTATGAGTTTCCTGTACATACATTACATCTATATTCTTTTGTTTTATTAACTCATACAACAACATCCTTTTCTGAACATCTCTTGCACCGTTTATATTAAGTGAGCCCACCCTTATTGCACTCATTAATAAAAGTGTAAAAAACTGGCACAAAATATTCCTTAAAATAAAGGAACA
>NW_027509201.1:2977500-3037500 GCF_051911475.1 Siphateles boraxobius | reverse complement strand
GTCAGATCCATTACTTGACATTATTTCTGTAAGACAGCCATGAAACCTTTCATATGCACTTTTGGCCTCTAAACTCACAATGGACATTAATGAAACTCTGCCAACACACTCATGTTCAATAACCCTGTTTAAACCAGCCTAAAGTGGTTTGCTGGTTTATGTTGGATTAGTTGGTGAGTAAAATGGCAAAACATAACAGAATAACATTTTTATTTACAGAAACTAGGAGTCCCACTCACAATATTTGAATAATAATAATAATTGTTGCATATTTGAAATATGTTGTGAGTTTGGCCAGCAGTTTTTGAGATTTCAGGATTTCCACATGCCCGAAATCGCTGTCTGATGTTGCAAATATGGCCTTTGAAGGAACAGACTTTCCTTGAAAGGGACTTGGGCTAAAATGCATATTAGTATCTTAAAGGTGCATATTAGTAAAGTGTAACTATTATTACCTAAATGGAACACATTTAGGACTTTCGCACTGGAAGAACCTTTTCATAAATCCTAGAACTATTTACGGAAGTACCCGTTTTTGGCATGTTTGCACTTCAGGAACTGGGAACGATTTTAGTTCTAGGAACTCCTTTTGGGGTAACTAATTTAGCTACTACTTCAGAGTAGGGTCTAAACCAGCAGTATAGTACCAGTGACGTGTGCTGATTGGCCGAATTAATGCCTATATATTTACTCCAGAAATTAAGTCTACGAAAATGGATAACAGTGATAGATGGGACCTGGGTTAGGGTTAGATTAGATGGGACCGATGCGAAAGCCCCTATTAGTAACTTTTGAAAGGGTGTCGGCCCAGTGACAGCTTTTGTACCTTTTTTCTGAGAGCGTAGCAGCACTCTAACACTGACTACACTGGACGGGACAAGTGTCTCTTCGCGAATCAACAGCTTGAGGCTGTCTACACTTGACGTGACAAAGCGACTGTTGCAAATCCATTTGTTTATCGTGTCAGAAGTAGCGTGAGTGCTTGAAGTACATCCCAATTAGAACGGGGCATCAGTTTAGTGTTGAGCCGCATCCAGTGTAGACATCATCACTGATTATAAAAACTCGTTTGTAAACCTAAAACTCTGATTTGCGAAATCCAGATGTTTGACATAAGGATCTGTATTAAAGGGTCAGTTCACCCAAAAATGACAATTCTTCCATTAATTACTCACCCTCATGTCATTTCAAAACCGTAAGACTTTCGTTCATCTTCGAAACACAAATGAAGATCTTTTTGATGAAATCTATGAGCTTTCTGTCTCTACATTGACAGCTGCGCAACTGACATTTTCAAGACCCAGAAAGCTAGTAAAGACAACATCATTAAAGTAATCCGAAGATGAACGAAAGTCTTATGCGTTTGCAATGACATGTACAATTATCAGAAATCTTAAAAGGGATCGCTCACACTAAAAGGAATTTTTTACATTGCATAGCATTCATTGAATTTGAACGGTAATGTTGCAATTTACATTTGTTTACATTTACATTGAACATTTTCTAAAGTGTGCAGTACACACACACACACACACACACACACACACACACACACACACACACACACACACACACAGAGAGAGTAACAGTACTCTCTCACATACCAGGAAGCTGAAATTGTGACCTCTGAGCTAGTCCAACTATTTATCATGGGTTGGCCTCATCTCAGATCGGATGGGTCCGCCAGCTGCGAAACATACGCACACACAGACATCTGTGACCCATCTGCACACAGCGAGTCTTGGGGGTCGTTTATCAAATGCTGGAGACACTGAGACTTACTTTCATACTCGCACACACCCCAACTCTCTCTCTTTCTCTTTGTCTGCTTGTATATTTTACAGGGTAACATTGCAACAGCGTTTAAAACAAATTAATAATCAGTAAACAGACATTGAAATTTCTGTTTTAATGTTTATATTTATTCGTTTAGCAGATGCTTTTACCCAAAGTAAGTGACTTACAAATGAGGAAAGCACAAGCAATTTATCATAAATTGTTATTGTTCAAATGTGCTTTTTTTTTTCAAACTTCCTATCCCGAAACCAAATGTTTCTATACTGTTACTCCTCCTATGAGGAGTTTTCAAGCCACATCCAACAACCTAAGCACAGACCTTCAACCTATTCTGACTTACTTTCAATATCCTTTCTAACTGATTGAACATATAGCTCATCAAATATCCCCAAATATACACTTGACTTCCATTGAAGATTTCTGCACTTTGATTTTTGACTTTCGTATATGGTCAGCGTACACAGATCAAAACTTGTTTGGAGTTTGTGGGACAAAACCTCTCAGATCTGTCAGATTGTTTTAGATTTAAAATCTGAGATGCTATACAAGTCCCAGGGTCATTTTCAGCAATTTACTCAGCATTTTCACTTGAAAGCAACTTGAATTTACAAGATCTTTACATGACAATTCTATTCAGTATATTAGATTTATATCTAATCTATTGAACAGGACCACCTGAATTCATATGTGAAATTTCACTTATGCTCGATTCTACATGCTGTCATCACATAATCATAATTATTTTTACTATTTAAAATTTAAAGTTTAAATTTAAAATCCCCCAGTCAATGTCATTGTTAGAATGTTCAAAAGTTATTCAAAAGTGTAACTGATTATGATGACATCATATTATTTGCATACTGAATTCCGTTTGGTCTACTTTCTTGCATCTATTTGCACACGGCGTGTCTGTTTAACCATCTATATGTCTTTAAACTGCAAAGATGGTGTCATGCTATATGTGCTGATTGATAAAACACAAGATGTACACTAAGTGTCATGATAATCGCTGTAATGCAACTTTTACTTTCCATTTTCTGGGAACAAAGTCAGCTTCCCTAACATTATGCTGGAAATGCAAATCTAGTTTCGTTATGCTTTAGGTCTGTATACGGTCAGCATCATGCAAGGAAATGGGCCTGATTTTGCATATGTGTCCTAAGCTTAGTAGCTATCAGGATATTTAACCACACCATAATTTGCATATTTCTTGTAGCTTTAATAGTTTTAATTTTCTTCGCACCCTAATAAATAGCTAATTTTACTCTTCTGTTTAACTAATGAATTTAGCTGCCGTTTTTTAAAAATCTTTTTAGCAATTAACATTAGTCTTTTGACGATGTCATGAGCCTCGAGTGTTGATATGTTGCTTTGGTTCAGTGATTCAAGTAATGAAACACTTAAAATATCATCACTTCAGCAATTTAGACAGCAGAGAGAAGCAGTTGTCTTTCTCATGGACTAGTGTTTTTAATGTAAGCCTGTGGATGTTGTTGTAATGTTCTGGATTGCTCTCTTGAGTGGAATTATAACTCTCAGTTTCAGAATTTTTCAAATGAAGTCATATCATTCTGGTCCAGAGTTAAGTTGAATCCACCCAAATTCAGCAAACCCTTGCAGAAACAAAACCTTCCCACAGATGGAAAAGCTTTTTGGTCCGGCTTAAATCCAGGTTGTGTTTGGAATGGCTAAAAGGACAAAGATCTTCCACAGGTCACGAGTAAAGAAACCCTGCTCTTGTTTGCTTAATCAAGTGTAAATGCATGCTGTATTACGTGCCATAAACTGCTTCTAAATCATCAATCGTATTTCTCCAGGCATTAAATCTGATTATATATCCACGTCTCTATGAGTTTGTTGTAATTTAGTGCGGTTTCTTGGCTGCGGAGGTCTTTGGATTTCCTCTGAGAACCTGTTGGATCGAAGTGTCCATTCCATTCTCCCCTCTCTCACTCGAACTTTCATAACTAATTCCAAATGTGGCCAATCCCACTCCCAAACGTCCTTCTTACACGCCCTGCTTGGAGCCTGTTTTGGGGTGGTGGGTTAATCAGAAGCAGGTTTTTGAGTCTGTCTACACCCTTACAGTGGGTCACACTCACATAAACACACTGGACAGCCATGGAGAGGTTTAGATGGATTACATGTGCCGTACACCCTCTTTTTGTCCGAAAACAGCCAAGATGGATCCTCAAAACACACACACACACACACACACACACACAGTAATTGCTGGAACACATTTTTCACACCCATACATCAGAATTTAATCTGTTCGTGATATCAACATACTGACAACATCTAAAAAGTAACTCCCGTAGATGGAAAGATAAAAAGACAGATAGATAGATAGATAGATAGATAGATAGATAGATAGATAGATAGATAGATAGATAGATAGATAGATAGATAGATAGATAGATAGATAGATAGACAGACACTGGACAGATGGATGGATGGATGGATGGACGGATGGATGGATGGATGGATGGTTGGATGGACGGATGGATGGATGGATGGATGGATGGATGGACGGATGGATGGATGGATGGATGGATGGATGGATGGACGGATGGATGGATGGATGGATGGATGGATGGATGGATGGATGGATGGACGGATGGATGGATGGATGGATGGATGGATGGATGGATGGATGGACGGACGGATGGATGGATGGATGGATGGATGGATGGATGGATGGACGGACGGATGGATGGATGGATGGATGGATGGATGGATAGATAAAAGTGCATGTGTGCTAGAATCAAAGTTCGTGTACACATACTAATGAGGTCACATTTATGGTGCAGTGTGTGCAATTATTGTTCATATACACGCTGGAAACTGCTGATGTGCCTGTAATATCAGCTGTAGCATCAAACATACTGTATTCCTGGACGGAAGAAGCACACAGTCTGAAACAAACATCTGTTGAACGTGCACTTTCACTCTTCTTCCTTCTGTCATTTACTCATCCCCCTTTCACTGGAGCAGATATTTCCTGTTTTCCTCTCTCTCGCTCACTAGACTGAACTGTATCTGATCTGTTCTTCTGTGTGCCGTACTGGATCTCTAACACTGAGTACAGTTGAAACACTTTTTGCGTTTTGATTTTTCACACAAAAATAGATACCGAATGCCACATGACATTTCATTACCTTGTAGACTAGGATATTATCAATCAATAATACCCATAAGTAGTTTATATTTTCCACAATAAGCTCATAAAAATAAGGTGCTTTTTGTCTCAACTTTGTCTCAACTGTACCCATATGTGGTAGAGTTGAGACAGTACCATGGTACAGTTGAGACACCCATTTTTAATGATGTAAAGGTAACTAAATGTTCATTGCAAATATAATAAATAAAGACAAATAAAGAAAAAAACAATTGGGCAACATGTTTATTCATTCATCCATTTAAATTCATTCATTTTATTTAAATTAGCCATACCCAGCTGACCACCTCGCACATTTCTCTAGATTTTGCAATGATCTTGCATGAAACAATACCATGAAATATGCCAGTTTTTAGGGCACAGAATAACGTTTGTGATGACACCAGTTACGTTTAACAGTCACATAAGGATAATAATCTATTCATTGTGGAGTGTGCATGAAGTGAACCTCTTACCTTAGAAAAAAAACTTTTGCCGATATCTTCGGATCGGAGATGCGTCCGTTGCTCAAATTTCCCACGATCAAAAAGGACACTAATACGCATGTTCAAAGCAAAAAATCACAACTTGTGCTTGCTGTGCACGCAAGTTATTTAAGGTGTCTCAACTGTACCTAGTCTAACACTACTGTTAACAGTTCTCCAGGGTTCCTGCGGGCCCTTAAAGTCACAAATTCAGCTTGATCAAATTTAAGGTCAAAACACCTTACATATCTTAAATGGTGTAACAGAAGTATGGATCACATGGATCCACCAATAAGTATGGATATACAGTATTAATTCTTTTTTTCTTTCTTTCTTTATCTCATGCAGTCTTTTTGACAGCAGTATATAAATCCATATCAAATCCAATGGTTTGATAGATTAGTCTTTCAGATGTTAAAGGTTTTTATATCATTACAAGCTTTCAGTGAGATAAATGACACGATTACAGAATAATTCGATCATGATGCAGACACACCTCTAAAGTGGCAGACACCACAGACCTCTGGCTTTTTGGGTGGTATTGAGTGGATTTCTTCTGCACCGTTGGACACGGACGGTCAGGCCAGTTAAAGGTCACTAGATTTCATTCCTAACAAAACAGGATCCCAGTCAAACACAATCTATAAAGGGTTTTAGCGAGAGAGAGAGGGGGACAATTTGTTTCATGAAATGGTTTGAACTCCATTCTGATCTTCCAGTGGCTGTTATACCACTGAAGAGATTGCTGTGCAGGAAAACTTTTTTTGTTGTTTTTTTTGGACAGCTTCCTCTAAACCAAGAATTCACGCTGAGCAAATACATAAACATTAGCCTTTACTTGCAAGGAAACTTTACTACCAAAAACTTTCTACTCACATTTGCATTTAAAAAGCTCTCTGGCAGGCGTGAGATGTCTCTGAAGATTTTCTTTCCTCTCCCCTGTTGAAGATCAATAAAGCTGAAGGCCTCATGTGCTATTCCTGCATTCACAATTACTGTTCACCAATACATAATGCAAGATTGACATGGGTTATGAGCATAAGAGACATCTTTCAAAAACATTTAAAAATATTACCAATTAATTAAGCAATTGCAATTATTAAGCAAATATTAAGCAAGCAATTTATTTGATAAAAAAACAGTATAAACCATAATACTGTGAAATAGTATTACAATCTGATTTCTATTGTAATATATTTTAAAATGTAGCCTAATTTATACCTGTGATGTTGAATTTTCAGCATCATTACTCCAGTCTTCAATGTCACATGATCCTTCTGAAATCATTCTAATATGCTGATTGTACGCTTAAGAATCAGATTTCAGAATTATTTGATTAATAGAAAGTTACAAAGAACAGCATTTATTTAAAATAGATGTTTTTCCTGTAAAAAAATTAGCTGTATCTTTTGATCAATTTAATGCATCCTTGCTGAATAAAAGTATAAATTACTTTAAAAAAACAATAAAGAAATATCTCACTGACCCCAGACTTTTGTACAGTGGTGTACATCTGACAAAAGATTTTTTGACAAAAATCTTTGTTTATTTAAAACTATATTATTTAGCTGTTTTACATACATATTTGTGATAAAAAACTATATAGCTATTTTTCCATCTGCACCAAGACAGATTCCTTCTATTTCTTATACTTGTTGGATAAAAAGTTTAAACTAAAGATAAACATCTTATGGTAAATTTTCAGTCATTAGAGGATGTATGAGTTATGACAGATGTTTAACACATAATTGCAGTTCCTTACAGGGTTATAGATCATCTGCAAATTATCTTTATTACCTTATTACCTATTAACGATAATTTGTGGCTCACATTTAGTGCTTCATGAGTTTTTATTCCCTTGTCTTGACTTCCAATTGCATTTTTTGTTGCGAATAATAATCTAAGATGATTGCGTGCGTACTGAAGAATATATGGCACAAGAGAACACAAACCACACATATTCTTCACCTGAAGACTGGTCTCAGTCGCACATGTACCACCCAGCGTGAGAACATTCTTTTGTACCTTCTCAGTTTTACTCCTTCTCAATCTTTCTCATGGTTCAGGCGGCTCCAGCTGTTTCTAATACTCCTCTCAGTCATGCTGGATGCTTTGGAGCTATATGATTACAGCTGTGTGTGTGTGTGTATGCTCTAGCCATATGTTCCCATCTGGCTTCATCCCAGGGGAAGTGGAGCCACTCTTAAAGAGCTTGGCTAAGGTATTGTGTTTAGCAGCTCTGGGCTCGCTGTGTTCATTTCTGCGTTTGTGGAGTCTGGGCGCAGTAAAGCATTTGATTGATGGATGAAACAGGAAATTGTTTTTCTTTCTTCCATTGGGTTTTCCATACAGAGATGCTGATTCAGTGGTCCGTTAAAGTCAGAGTTGGCCAAATGCCACTTAGCTCTTGTGATGACTGGAGGAGTCTAGAAAAGTGTGCGTTTTCATCTGGAAGATCATTTGCTCATCTGCAATAGGTCTTTAAAACATTCCCTGTTGAATGTTAGAATGGTATGCGGCAGATGTTTTTGCAATGTTCATGAAACATACACGCTGTCAACGCCTTGTGCGTTTGAACATAGCTAACATGCGTTGGTCTGGCGGTAACAAATCTCAGTACTTGAGGGGGTGAAAGAGTTTCCATTTGTCTGTGTCATTAAACCAGATGTGATTATTCGGGGAAGTTGCTGACCTTAACTAACTTGCTTAGTTTCTCTTCTCTAGATTCTCTTTAAACTCTCGGTCCTCCCTGACAGTAGTTGACATAAAAGTGAAAACTGTAGAAGACTGTGTAAGCAGAGAGTTTACAGTAATAACTGCTATAGTGCCGCTTGTGGCAACAAGTCAAGTCACCTTTATTTATATAGTGCTTTATACTATTGTTTCAAAGCAGCTTTACAGTGATAAACAGGAACATAATGATTAATGATGCGAATTCTGCTGTAAAGCAGCTCTAAAAAAGACAACGGTGTCATTAGTGCCAGTTCAGTGTTGATTCAAGTTCATCAATTATGAAATGAGTTCAATTCAGCTATAAAGCAGCTCTATAAAACAGTGATGTCATCATCCAGCTCAATTCAGCTCTCATCCAATAGTGTCAGTGCAGTCAAATCAATAATATTACTGAATATGAAGTGTCCCCAAACGAGCAAGCCAGAGACAACAGTGGCAAGGAACTCAAACTCCATCGGTGACGGAAATGGAGAAAAAAAAACCTTGGGAGAAACCTCCTCTGGCCAAACGAACAAACATAGTGTCATTATGATTCAAGTCAGATTCTCAGATTGCAATATTGAGAATGCAAATTGTACTTGTGTTGTGGATCGCAATAATACACTATAAAATTAAAGTGAATAGCGTAGCTTGATAGTTTGAAAGAAATTTATGAGAAATGTTTGAGTTCATATTAAAATCTCTGAATTTTGACTTTTGCACAAATGTAGGTCTATTTGGTCTTTGAACTCTTGCTCTACACTTCATTCTAGTTAATTTGTTATGTAAGTTACATCTTTTGTCTGTTTATAGTGTCTGTTTATAGTGACTGAACCAGCAAAATCCAGTCCTGAAAGTGTGTGAGATACGGGAAAGAGTCTAAATGTATTTTTACAGAAGTAATTTGCGACAAATGTAGATGTAAAAAAACAAAAAAGTCAAGTCAAGTCAAGTCACCTTCATTTATATAGCCCTTTTAACAATATAGATTGTTTAAAAGCAGCTTTACAGTGATAATAGCAAATTAAAGTAACAAAGATTGTTTTGGCTTTACAGCAGCTCTAGAATAAAGTTATTGTCAAGCTAAAGTTAGTTTTGATTGATTCACTTCTGTCGCAACGATCAATAGTTTTTAACTTAGGAGCCGCTAACACAACACCGTTCTAACAGAAAACCCTTAATGCGATCCGGCCGCTCTTTGCACATTAACAGTGCCTGGTGGCTTGAGAACACAAACCATGAAATAGGTTCCAAGGTACAAGCCTTGAAAAATGTATAAAACAGATTTTTTTATCGCTTCCGTGTAGCCACGTGAACCGGAATTATCCCGACAACGTTTTATCTGTGCAGAGGTAAAGGGAAGGGGAGGAGGCCTTCACAATGGAGAGACTAGTTGACACTTCAGGACTGCGTTGTCGTCGTGTCCAGGCGCAGGTCCTTCATCAGATCCGGATATGGCCTGGATCCAGTGGACTGTGATATACCTCGGGATAAACAAAGAGACTAATATTAGTGTAGACGCCATTCTTATTATGATGTAACAAGTACATCAGGATTTATGGGAAGTGTTCCTGGTTCCGGCTGACCTAATCTATGCAGCCTAACATTGAATTATAGAAGTGTGTTATGTGTTATGTGTATGCTAGGTCAAAGAGATGTGTTTTTAGTCTAGATTTGAACTGACAGAGTGTGTCTGCTTCCCGGACAATGTTAGGAAGACTGTTCCAAAGTTTTGGTGCTGAATAGGAAAAGGATCTACCGCCAGAAGTCGATTTTGATTATCAACTGGCCGGAATTTTGAGATCTCAATAGACGTGACAGACTATAATGCGTTAAGAGCTCGCTCAAGTACTGGGTAGCTAAACCTAATATTAGTGTATTGTGTAATATTAGTGTATTGCACCTAATATTAGTGCTTTGTAAGTAATCAGCAATATTTAAAAATGTATACAATGTTTAATAGGGAGCCAATGCAGTTTTGACAGAACACTAAGTGTTGTTGTTTTCTTCCAGTTGCGCTCCATTTTTCTGGCTGCTCTCTTAAGAGCCTGAGTGTGCTCATTGTACCACGGCATTGGACTGTTTTCTATAATCTTCTTTAAGCGCAAAGGAGAAACTGTGACTAAAGTGCTGGAAAAGAGAGAGTCAAAAGTTTCTGTCGATATATCAAGTTCTTCTAAGCTATCTGGGATGCTGAGGAGATGAAACTGATCAGAAATATTATTAATAAAGCTATCTTTAGTGGCAGAAGTGATAGGTCTAACATATTTGTAACACGGAGTCACCTTTGCAGCCTTGGATCACTAGATAATGATCTGAGATGTCATCGCTCTGCTGTAGAATTTCAACGGCATCAACATTGATTCCATGCAATAATATTAGATCTAGAGTATGATTACGACAATGAGTGGGTTCTGACACGTGTTGACTAACTCCAATAGAGATCAGAGTGTCTTTAAATGCCAATCCCAATGATTTTTTTTATTATCTACATCTATATTAAAATCACCAACAATTAGGACTTTTTCTGCAGCCAGTACTAACTCTGATAGAAAATCAGCAAATTCTTTGATAAAATCTGTATGGTGCCCTGGTGGCCTGTATACAGTAGCCAGCACAAATATCTAACGTGATTTATCATTTACAGTAGATAGTGTTACATTAAGTACCAACACTTAAATAAAGTTATATTTAAAACTAGACTTCTCATTAATTCTGAAGTTATTTCTATAAATTACAGCAATACCTCCCCCTTTGCCTTTCAGACAAGGCTCATGTTTATAACAGTAATCTTGCGGGGTGGACTCATTTAAAGTAATGTAATCGTCTGGTTTTAGCCAGGTTCCTGTCAAAGGAACAGACACAGTCTCTATATGATGATATCTAGGTGAAAGAGTCTCTATGTGATGGGATTTATCTGACCTCAATGACGTGAGACCGCTAGCAGACGGTCGGTTTAGCCAGTCTGTCTGCTTCCTGACCTGAGCCCCAGATTGTCATGTTTGATCTCTAATACCCCTTTTCCACCAAGGCAGAGCTGGTGCTGGTTCGGAGCCAGAGCCTAGTTTCAAATCGGTTCTTTGTTTTTCGACCACCAAAGCACCAGCTCCGAACCAGTAAAAGTGGTTCTTAAGTAGCACCAAATCATTGCTGGTTTAGAAGTAAGAAAAGCTTACGTCAGCGGCTGGGGGCGGGGTTACCGTGACCAACAAGACAAAACAGAAACTTGTGACCGCCATTTTTTAAATAGCAGCTAATCGTGCTAATAGCAGCTCGATTGTAATCTCCGTTAATGCAAGTTACGGCGAGCTGCACAAACGTGCTGGATTCGCAGTGTTTGGATACCGATTTAGGTTTGCAAAGCCATGAGCATAAATAGTAACGCAACGACCGCCATTGTTGATGGAAGGCTTGTTCGAGATGCATCGGAGCGGCGTGGACTGATCGGAGCGGCGAGAGTGTTTGGAGAGCATACGACTCCTTCTGCTTTTGGATCGCTCTCGCAGTTCGAGATTCACAGTGCCGAACCATCTCGAAGAAGCCTGGTGTGTTTGTGTGTGCCGCGCTAGCGTTGCTGGGCAACATGAGATGTATACAGTGACGTAAGATCTGGCTCTGTGATGGCTCTCTAGCCTGTGGAAAGGCAAACCGGTTCTTTGAAAGCTCGTCAGTTGAACCAACTCCGAACCGGCACTAGCTCTAGCTCTGAACCAGCACTTGGTTCTTGTTGGTGGAAAAGGGGTATAAGACTATGTGCCATATTACTAGAGAGAAGAGCAGCACCATCCCAGGAGGGATGAATACCATCTCTTTTCAACAGGTCAGGTCTGCCCCGAAAACTTTTCCAATTGTCTATGAATTCTATATTATTTTGCGGACACCACTTAGACAGCCAGCCATTGAGTGAGCACAGTCTACTAAGTATCTCATCACTTCTGCGAACAGAATGGGGGCCAGAGCAAATTAGAGTGCCTGATACACACACCTCTTTAACGTAAATTTTGGTGATCTCCGACTGGCAAAGTCAAACATCATTAATGACGATGTGAATAATAATCTTAGAGAATTTACGAATAGCATTAGCCAGCACTTTTAAATTCGCTCTGGCTCCCGGCAAACATGTAACTATGCTGGCTAGTGTCTCTATTTTAACGTTTCGTGTAGTAGAATCGTCAATAACTAGGGTACTTTCAACATGATTCTCACTGGGTGTTTCACTGAGAGGGGAGAACCTGTTTAATGTTATTATCGGAATGGAAGATCGTGTTTTGTCCCACGACTACAGCGTCTCATGGTCACCCAGTTGCCCTGCTACACAGGCTCTACAGCCGGAACCAAACAATGTACAGAGTTCACTAAGCTATTAATATTAACAATTATAAAAACAAAACAAAACATATTTTCATGTTAAGCCACGGTTCTCTTGTTATATCTCTTAAAATAAATACAAAATAAAAAAAATCAGATTTTTTTATTTATTTTGATAGTCTTAATTAATTAGCATTTCCCCATACTAAAAACTATGAATTATATATATATATATATATATATATATATATATATATTTTTTTTTATCATGTGAAAACTGAGCCAATTTTGATAGGGGGGTTAATATACTGACAACCACCTTAAAACACAGGCGTTAAAAAAGACATATGATGAATCAAAGTTCATCACATGTAGCTATTCCACAAGCTGATGTAAATACTAATATATAGAAGGTGCACATTGTCATACACACAAATACAGAACAGCATCATGACACTAAAATAGTGAAATAAACATTTAACAACATATGCTACAGTATTTTATAGTTTATAGCATAAACTCCAAATGAAATGTGCCGTTAACTAATTAACTTTTTTTTTTACTATACCATTTCAACAGTTTTTCACCATTAATTTTTTTTAAAAAAATAAAATTTTCTTTCCTATATGGTAAAGATGAAATTACATTTTTGTGAAATATTTAGTATCAGATTAATACATGCAGTGTGATTCACTTCCCCTATGGAATCATATAAAAGATTTCATCGTCAGAAAAACACGTCACCTAACTGTGTTTAGCTCTGGATAAGCTCTGTTTTGTTATCAGTGTGAATCCGACACTCAAAACTCATGTAAACACACAGTGCTCAGACAGACAGACTGCTGAGAATGTGCTGCCGTCACATTTAAAGTGTCCTGTAAATATGTTTGTGGCTTGGTTTGCGTTTTAAAGTCTGCCAAATGGGGTCATGTTGAAGTGGTGGCATATTTTCACTGGGTGATTCACGCGTGGAACATTTTGCAAGTGTGGGGGAACATGGTTTGAATATTTTGAAATGAATCATTTGAGGAGGAATGAATGGAGTTCTCAAGGGGGTTTTGTGGTGGCTCTTACATTCCCCTTAGATCTAAGAGTGTGACATTTCAAGATGGTTTCCAACCGCTTTCTGCTGTGGTTACAGTCGTGCCCCCTGTATCTTTTTCTTATATATATTATAGATAGTAAGAACATTTGCTAGTTATAGAGATTATAAAAAATAGTTTACCCCTAAATTAAAAAAAGCAGTCCCCATGAGTCTAGGGCGATGTTTACACCTCGTATTAAAGGGGTGGTTCAGGATTTTGGACATCGGACCTCATTTCCAAGTTAGCCTGGGTGTTATTTATCAGTGGAAAAAAATTTCATCCAGTCCTTTCCGTTGCATAGTTCGCCGGTGCTAGGCTAGCGCGAGTCAACGGTATCTGCTAGCCTGCCATTAAAAACAGTTTTACCCAGTAAACCTAAAGCAAATCAATGATAACGCCAGACTATCGATGTAAATGTCTGTTGAGAGAATAATGTTAGAAATCAAACTACCCTTTCATCGCATTGCAATAGTTATACTTTGTTCCCTGTAGTTATTAGCACAGTCTACAGCAGCGGCGGAGTGATATTAAGTTATCTAGGCAACCGAGAGCCGGTCCACATGACAATCACGCAAGTGTATTTCCCTGCCGCTGACACTCATCACTACAGAAGCAGAGTATATCACCATGTTGCCAATTCCTTCATTTACAATCGAAAGTTTCAATATCGTTGTTCAAGGCTACTACTAGCTAGCTAGACGTCCCGACTGTAGTGCGCTTTTGTTCTGTGTTTTCTTTTCGGCGCAGTACTACTAACCGGAGTAAAAAGTAAAAATCCCCCGCTGCTGAGAAACTAGTTCCTGTTAATGTAATGCGACCATTGAGATTCAAGAGTAGTTTGATTTCTAACCTTATTCTCTCAACAGACATTAACATCAATAGTCTGGCGTTATAATTTATTTGCTTTTGGTGTACTGTGTACTGGGTAAAACCGTTTTTAATGGCAGGCTAGCAGATACCGTTGATCTAGCGCCAGCCTAGCACCGGCGAACTATGCAACTGCAAGGACTGGATGAAATTTTTTGAAAACTGTATCCACTGATAAATAACACACAGGCTAAATTGGAAATGAGGTCCGATGTCCAAAATCCTGAACCACCCCTTTAAGATGCTTTATATACTTAAGATATAAGAAATAAGCATGTGCAGTTTGCATATGAACGTGAACGCAGGCGACAGAAAAACATGCGGAGATCAGCCGCTTTAGTTTCTGCTGTGACAGCCTTAAGACCAGCCAAACAGTCGAGTGTGTGTTAGAAATCAGGAATGGTGAGAGAACATTGTGCTTGGTACGATTTTCACCTTCGAACCAAACTTGTGTCTTCAGCCGACAGTTTAAATCCCGCCTTTCTCGTGCGCTTCCCATAATGTTTACTCATTAGGTCAGACTTGGTGGAGAGTAGACGTTCTTTTTTGGCTGTTCGAACACATTCGACCGCATGAGTGTTTACACTACGAAAGCAATCCGGTCAATGCGTTTTTCGACTACCTCTGGAGCTGGTCGAAAGTGTACTAGCTCAAACCGCTTTAGACCCGGTTTATACTTGTAGCATCGTCTACTGGATTGACAAAAATGATTTTTAATACCAAGTGTAAAGAGGTCCTAGGTTTCTTACGAAGAAAGACGTAGTGCTATATCATTCATGGAAAATCTTAAAATTTTAAATTTAACATGCATATACTGTACAAATATACTGGCGTGTCGAGTTCAGTTGCAACACACATAAAAAACTTTTTTTGATCGCAAATACACTATTTGAGCTTTGGAAGAGGAGAAGATTCAGAAAAATCTCTTAAAATTTATATTCTTAACGATTTCATCTTTTGTGTTCCATGGAATAAAGTCATGGATTTAGAACAGCATAACATTTTTTTTTTTTTTTTGGTGAACTTTTTCGTTAGAAGACACTTTTAATTCTGCGCAGTGTGCATTGTAATCTCTCTGTAGAATCAATAGCGAATCTCACATTTCCAAACTAGCACCGTTTGCCTTACCAGTCCGAACCCTGAATCACAACGCAACCATCAGCTGAAGATGAAAGCCGAGAGGAAATGAGAGGACTTTTTTTCTGGACTTCCTGAAGACCTTTGTTTTGACCTTTAAATAGTGCTCAGACTTCCACCAGATCTTGTGATGTGAAATACAACTTCCTCTTGTGATCTACTTAAGGTATTCATGCTGCTTTACCCAGAGCTGTCATCTGCTGAATCATAGTTTAATGAGGTATGGATCACCTTTAGCAATATACAGTATCTACATATAACTGTGGAAAACAATATTGTTATTTTAACTAGATTATTCTGTTATATGTCTTGCATTGCATTTTGAAACTGTTTGAAACTGACAATATTTGTGTGAGGGTCAGGTTTAAGTGCAGGGCTATTTTTAGAGGATAGAAAATATTAGCTTTATATAACAACAGAAAGGAAAGTCCCCACCAAGACAGAAAAGTAGCCTACGTGTGTGAGGGTAATACTTTCAGAAGTGAAGATGTTTAAGGTCAGCGTGATGCTGCTTTCACACCCAGCATTGACTTTGACAACTCACTGAGATGACCAAGGAAGTCAAACAAAACACACTCACACACACACACACACACACACACACACACACACACACACACACACACACACACACACACACACACACACACACACACACACACACACACACACACACACACACACACACACACACACACCACACACACACTATATATATATAAACATGGGGCAAGAATATGAGAGTCATAAATATTTTGACAGCTCTAGATGTGTGAGGTTCAATATCGGCACATAAAGTTCATACCATTGCTTCCACTGCAACTGTAACGGATGTGAACGCAGCTGTTTAATCACACGGTTAAAGTTCTTTAATTTATTTATCCAGTTTTTTATTTTATTTTACCAGGCTAATCATGGTACAAGTAACACATCTTTATTTCCTGGCTTACTATAAGCCCTTGTACACTGAAATGATGCTGACATATTGCATCATTTACTCCTAGTTTAGTGAACTGAGACACATTTATGTGCCTTAGTTTCATCAAAATATAATTGTGAAGGGGATATGAGAACTTTGGCTTAGCGGATGAATTATCAGTGCATAAAATTAAGTTCCTCATATAAAATAATAATATATAATATATTTTGGAGATTTTCAATGAACTGTCATTCACTGAATGAATTCCAAAACAGAAAAACAGCCGCATACAGGGTGAGTAAATAATGACAGATCCCCAGCTAACAGGGAGCATTCTCATCTATATAAACAAACGTCCCGTAGATGGTCTGCTTTCTCTTTAACCTCGAGCTCGAGCAGATCCGTATCCTCTCTGGAGAAGCGTTCAGCTTTTCCGCTTGCAAAATCCATCATGTAAATAGCGAATCCGCCATGGCGCGAGCGCAACTGCCTTTTAAAGGGAATGTGAGATCAGACTCTGATTGGTTTATTACATGTTACGCCCAAAACACACCCATTACTCATTAAGAGAATAGAGACAACCCTTTTAGACCATGCGCCGCGCGCTGACCATTTTTCCCATTGTTAAACTAGCAAAAGTGGATTGGGACGCTCTAAGTGCACTTGCGCCATGCGCTTTAGGCGCTTTAGACAGAACCAGCTAACTGTCTGCTAAGGCAAGAACTTTAACCATGTGATTAAACAGCTGCGTTCACATCCGTTGCAGTAGCAGTGGAAGTAATGGTGCGCTTAGATCCTTAAAATAGGGCCCTTAATGTTAAAAACATGTGAAGAACTAAAGGTTGGACGACACAAAAGTTTTTGGGAAGTTGGAGCCTACTTCAAACTTTAGAACATTTCCAGCCAAAATGAAATTAACTTTACCACGCAGATTTAACTAAATCCTCCATTTCCCCCTCTCGAAATAATCAAGTTTATTCACGCAATATACTACTTTATTCTCAAAATATTATGACTTTAATTTTGTATCGCTATGACTTTATATTCGTAATCTTAGATTTATTTCTTTTTTTACGTTGTGGTTCAGGGGTTTCGTAACTTACATCACTTACAAGGAATAATAAATAACAGGGTGAATTGTGGTTGGTCACTTTCTATGTCAGTAAAAGTCTCTTCCTGTTTAAGTGAGTGGACCAGAGTATATTCCAGTAGTCAGACTAGCCAACATGAACCAGTCTGGACCAGCATGGGAATGCATTCTGGTCTAAGCTGGTCTATTCAGCAGGGTGAAAGAGCAATATGAACAATACAAGAGAGGTATGGAGAGAGCAGAGGTTGGAAATGAATGTGAATGGTGGGAAAGTAAGAAGAAAGTAAGCAAAAGAAAAAGTGCAGTGCCGTAGGAGGTTCATAGAGAGAAAGAGCTCTTTAAAAGGGGGTGTGAGAATGAAAGAGGGCATAAAAATGGGGAATGAGAGGAAAGAGGGAGATTTAGTTGTGTAGTTGGGTGTGGGAATGCAAGGTCAGAGCTCTGCTGGAAGAAGAGGCTCTTGGCAGGACACAGCTGAAAGGGATTGTGGGAATTTATACAGGATTAGTGGAGTGTCTGATGCCCTACAACTCACTCACACACACACACACACACACACACACACACACACACACACACACACACACACACACACACACACACACACACACACACACACACACACACACACACACACACACACACACGTCTTCGCTACAAACTAGGGCTATCTGATGACTTTAACATGTTTTTTTTTGGTCCTCTATGCTTCCTAAAGGTTGTGTCATCAGACTAGAAGGGTCTTGTGAATATGCAAGTGTTTATTTAAAGAATATTCTGTCATTAATTACTCACCCTCATGTCATTCCAAACCCGTAAGACCTTCATTCATCTTCAAAACACAAATGAAGATCTTTTTGATGAAATCTGTCCATTCATTGACAGCAACGCTACTGACACTTTGACACTTCAAAAAGTTCATAAAGAGATCGTAAAACTAACATGAATCGAGAGGTTTAGTCCAAATTTCTAATTTTCAGTTCTCTGTGCCGTTGTGATGTGGTTTCTGCTATTATTTTATATTTAGAACTATTTTTAGAACTGTATCTTTATTGTTATCGTAATAGTTTCAATGAATCGATTCTAAACTTAACAATTTGTTTGAATCCTTACTCAAAAATGTTACAGTGTTAATGTGCTTTTGTAGAGTCTATGGTTATACTGTATTTGTGCATTTAAATTTTGAAATATTATTTTTCTAAAAATAATAGAGTTCATTTACTAAAAACACACTGTGGAAAATACGCCTTATTTGTTTTTACTTCCTGCATTGAATATTGGAATCAAATTAATGAAATTAATATCAAAAAGGCTAAAAAAACTGAGAGTATCTGCTCCACACACATAATGCAGTTCATACAAACATTTGTTAAGAAGCCAGCGGTGGATAGGGAGAAAATGAAATGTTCTCTTCGGCTCTTCTGTGGTATTTGGACCCGTGTTGACTTTGGGATCTGGTAACGTTCCCTTTGCAGTCATCCATGTAGGCAAAGACAAGGAATTATAGCCTCACAGAACTCCAATGGAAATAAACATATTTTTAGCACTGTTGGTACACATCTGGAGAAGATAAAGATCACAATGATTTTGTATGTATATGTCAGTTTTATTTGAGTTCTTTCACCATAACCCAGTGTTTTGAAACAGATGGTTGTGGTTTACATGTTTGTGTATGTTAATGAAAACAGAAGAATCATAATTTCATAGTTGGCTAGCAGATTCAAAATGGATACACAAGTGAAGCTCTAGTTAAAATAATTAAATAAGCATTTTTCCACACTTATTACCAAATAAACACAAGGAATAGTGATATGTGATTATTTGTATCTACAGTATATGCACCCCAAAAACAAAATAAACACAAATACTGTATTTACCTACATATATTTTTGCAATTTTAATATCTCTGAAAACATTGAATTAATTCATTGAACTATGTCTTATCAAGATATTCATAATATTGGTAATTTTTATTGCCAGCAAATTCATGTAAATATTTGGTTACACTTGTCATTGTTACAGTGTAATTATTGTAATATTGTAATATTGTATTATTGTAATGTAATATTATGTTTTGTTGGGTTATGATTAGGATTTGGTTGAGGGTTAGTTGGATGTAATTAAGCATAATTTACTGTTGTTGTTACTATGGTAAGTACATGTAACAATGACACTAAAATAAAGTGTTACCAAATATTTTATGGCTCAGTACAGGGACAGTCCATAAAACTCATTCTGTCATCATCTTTTTCACTTTTACACTTTAACATGACTCATACAACAAGCTTCACTTTGATGTTTTTCGACATTCATCAGAGGGATGCCATTGCTCTCTGATCCGGCTCAGGGCCTCAGAACAGGAAGTGGGGGTCTTTACGAGCCCCTGTAAAAAAAGCTCACAGCGAGACCCGCTGGAATGCTGATCATCATAATGCGGTGAGCGCACAACCAGTGCCAGTGAAACTTGTGTCGGTTCAGTCCCTAAAGATTTACACTCTCATTTAAAAGGGTTTAGATACTCACTGCTGTGGCCAATTATACTGGGAGATAATTATAAGACTGTTAAGTGTCACTGTTAACATACTTGAAATTAATCTCTGTATACTGAGAAAACGTTAATAATCATCTTGGGAATGTTTGTATGGTGTGAATGCAATTTTAGTATGTTAGAAGACCACAGATATTTCCAAATTCCTGCTGGATTTGCCTTCTGTCATCATTTATGCATCCTTTCAAATGCTTAAAGGCCCTTGCACACTGAGTCTGAAATTTTCGTATGCGTTTTTTCGGATTTACAATTTGGTGGCTCTGAATTGTCAAAACACCATTCAAACTTCTTGCTACGGATGCGAAAAACGCAGAAAATCTAACCCGATCCGATTTTTTTTATGACGGACGAAAGTTTCGGAGGCAGTGTGCAAGCGTGATTGACATAACGTGAGGTCGGATTTATTTTTTAACGTGTGAAAATTTCGGACACGAATTTCGGACTCAGTGTGCAATGGCCTTAAGACTTTCTTGCTTGAAATGCTAAAGAGGTGTGACAGAATTTTCAAGTTGCTCTTTTCAATGCAGTGGAAATGACTGGGAACTGTATGTGATGGGCTTTTTGTGAAGACTGAATTTTAATTTGTTTTTCAGTGAAATTCTTTCCAAAGACTTTAGACAAAGATGTTGCGCTCATTTTATTTATGAAAGTGCAAAGCACAATATTGCGAAATAAGCCCCGCCTTCTAGATAAAAGAGCAAATCGCTAATTGGTAATGACGCCACTGCAGCTGCCATTAGAAGTTTAGGTTGCTGAAAATGTCAGTGTTAATTAATAATTAAGCTTTTTAACATTATTTGAGAATGAGAAACAAAATTTATGTGACAGTTGTTGTCAGATTTCATTGGTGATTATTATTATTAATAAGCTTGGTGAACAGCTTTAGAGATATTTCCCCATTAAAAGAGCTAGGAGCTGTACTTGCATGAAGCTGTCCGAGAGGAGTTTCAGTGATGGCCGTCGAGTGAAATGACTGGCCTTAAGAGACTTTGATATTTCCCTCTGCAGCAAGTCTCAGATCCCATTTGCAGTTTCCCATATACAACTCATGTCAATTTCATGTGTGTAGCGCTTTTCACAATACACATTTTTACAAAGTAGCTTTACATAAATTCAAAATGTTATTGTTTCTAATATTATAATGCCTTATGGTCCACATTGAGCAGATTATAGAGCTGGACAACAGGACAGTTTACATTTAGTGACGATAGAAATTATCAACCAGGTGAGATTTGCCTAGTAAATATTACTTTATGTGAGTTAAATTGAATGTAAACGGGTAAAGTAATTTGGGTTTTGCAAATATTGAAGATTGTGAAATCTGTAAAAACATATCTCAAAACTTGAGACATTTCACACTAATCTTTCCCCGCCAGCATTTTTTTTAAAAAGTTGCCAGCCACCGCCAGCATTTTTGATAATTTTCACAAAACTTTCACAACCCAAAAATATTTTGTTGAATGAACTTCTGAACACACAATCAAAAGAAAGAACAGAGCCTTTGCTTTTGAACAGCAACAAAAACATTTTAAACAAAAAGCTGAGAAAATTGGGTCTTTGTCAAAGACAGATTCAGAAGATTCAGAACGATGATCAAAACACAGATGGACTAGATCGAGTCCATCAACACCCCTAAAGCTTCACAGTCCTGTACCTCGTCCTGGGCCGACATTTCATCCAGTAACATTAGGCAGTTTTATATGCCATTTAATGTTGATGATCACGGTATTTTACATGTGCTGAAGCGATGCTTCAATATTTCTGCTTCTACTTTGAACCGGAGATTCTGTACTATTTCAGAAGATGTGTAATTGCGCCCCCTATACCGTATAACAGTGAAAACTTGGACGGAAAATTCTGGCAATGGAGAGGAAGCGTTGTGTCATTAATTATGGAAAATTCTGTCAATGCTGTGAAAAGCGTTAATGAGCAATCACACAATTCCAAAACAGAATTTGAACACCCATTGTTCTAAACGTTGTAGTAGAATTCTAATCCTTCCTCACCTCTCTTATATGTTGGTTAATTAAATACTTTTGCTTTTTAATTATGCTTTCAGCTGCCAGTAAGTGTCTAGTACTCTTAGTTATGGTTACGAAATATTACCATATTCAAATTCATTTTGCAGATTTTTATTTAAAATCAGTGCGGAAAATGCACCTCTTCTATTGAATGACTTTGGCTATTCCAGTAATCCGTCCTAAATCTTAATGCTACACTATGCAATGACATTGTGGGCTTCCAACTTAGTTCAAAACGTCTAGGAAGAGCCTTTCTGTAATGCATTAAGGAATGGTTGCTGACTCTGATGGGGAAGATCTTGACCGGCCGGCACAAAGAACACCTTCTGGATCAATTGGAACACAATCTGAGGCTCTTGTGTCTGAACGGGATAAAACCTAAATTAATTAATAAAAACTAAAAAATCCATAAACTGATCCCATGATGGATACCTCTAAAAGATTGTGTTATTGACATATCTATATAGAACTGTTTCTTCTAAGAGTGTAGTGGAAGTACAGTGGAAGCTGTGGCAGTGATGAATGCTTTTAAAGTTCAACAAGACACAAGAGCATTAGTGAGGTCAGGTGCTGATGTTGGCTGATTGACTTCCAATTCATCCCAACAGTGTTCAGTGTGTAGAAAATGATGAACACTGAGCGAGAGAGAGAGAGAGAGAGAGAGAGAGAGAGAGAGAGAAGAGAGAGAGAGAAAGATGTCTGAATTTAAATCATGTACTGACCACATGAAATGTTTAAATTCAATGACCTCTCTCTCTCTCTCTCTCTCTCTCTCTCTCTCTCTCTCTCTCTCTCTCCCTCTCTCTGCATGAGTATTTGAACCTGTCATTAATCACACACTCTGTATTTCAGCCATGGTTTGATAGTTAATCATTCAGCAGCGTGTTTGTCAGAGTAAGAGATTCAATGATCCATTCTTATCTCGACACACTGAACAGAGATACAGTTCAGCAGAGCCAGTGTGCAAATGAACATTAGACAAGAAGACAACCTGCAAACAGTAAATACAAAAGTTTGGGGTCAGTAAGATCTTATTTTATTTTATATTATTGCTTTTATTCAGCAAGGATGCATTACATTGATCAAAAATGACAGTAATTTATAACAGTAATTGTTACAAAAGATGTGTTTTGTACAAAATATGTACAAAAAAAGTGCTACAGTATATGGAAATTCATAAACCCTTGTTATAGCGACACCGGTGGCCGTTGAGTGAACTGCAGCCAGAAACATATTGCTCATTCTCGACACGTAATGTAAAAGAGTCTGAACGTGATTCAAGGCCCCGATATACTGACGCCGAAGTTCTTTTTCGTTCTTCGCTTAGATGTAAAAAGAAGTTGGAAATACCTCAGCAGCGATATACTGATAACGAACATCCAGATGCCGTCCACGCGACGTTTAGATGAATATGTAAATATGTACTGTGCACTTTCCTCTCAATTACAAAAATGAATGACAGCGGTGAGAAAACACCAAAGAAAGCATCTGATCATAGCGATGTGGAAATATTTGCACCAGCTCTGCGATTCACCCGCATCATGTCAACCGTTGAGGTCATCAAAATTACACTGTTATGATAGTTTACATCTGGCTATGAGAGACTATAGTTTGAATTAACCCCTTTTCTTTGCATGACACATTGACATTACAAGTGTAATTACAGAATGGCTCTTTCTGCTTTATCCTGAATATTGTATGCGCATTCGTTTCATGTGTCAGAATGGAAGAGAGGCTCTCGGGAGCACGTGTAAACGTCACATCCTTTTGATTTTCCTGGCAAAACGTCCCAAGTCCTTCACAAGGAAACCAGTCTATAGGCTGACAAGGAAGTGAAAGTGACACGTGATGGCCAAGCATGGTAACCCATACTTGGAATTTGACCTCTGCATATAACCCATCCAAGTAAGTGGACACACATCCAGAGCAGAGTAGTGAGTAGTGAACACACACACACTGCAAACGTGGATACACACACCCGGAGCAGCGGGCAGCCTTGAGTGGCGCCCGGGGAGCGATTGGGGGTTAGGTGACTTGCTCAAGGACACCTCAGTCATATCCTGCCGGTACTGGAATCGAACAAGCAACCTTTGGGTCACCAGTCCAACTCTGTTACCATTATGCCATAACTGCCCCGGAAGTCGTGAAGGTCTCATTATTTAAGTTTCGTTATAGCTATTTACACATTGGTAATAAAAAAAAAGCGTTTAGAATGATTTCTGAAGGGTCATGTGACACTGAAGACTGGAATAAAGATGCTGAAAATGTAGCTTTGCATCACAGGAAAAAATTACATTTTACAATATTGTTGAATAGAAAACAGCTATTATAAATTGTAATAATATTTCACAATATTACTATTGTTACTGAATTTTTGATCAAGTAAAGCCAGCCTTGGTGAGTGTAAGAGACTTCTTTCAAAAGCATTAAAGAATCTTACAGACCCCAAACGGTTGTGTATATGGAATCAAGACAATTTAATATTCACAAATGGGTTAAAATATGAATATAGCAAACCCATATCAGAGCCTCTAGATTATGACATGCACTGCTCATGTCTGTGCTGTGATAGTGTGAAGGGTCTGTTCAGTCGTAACCTCGTATCCAGACTTTTGCAGAACTTGCATCAAGCTCTAAATATGGGTGAGTATTTTGCATTGCTTACAATAACCTATATTCTAAAAGATTGTGTCTCAGATGTATTTTCTGCAGAGCTGGTCATGCAGCTCGCAGTAAATATAGGCTCTCCTGCAAAGCTCGTCCTGCAGTGCTGCGTGTGTTACGCTGGTCCGCGCTGCTCGAGTGTGTAGTCAGGTAATGCCAGCGCCGCTTGACAACACCTCGCTCAGTGCCACACATCACAGATGTTGTGAAGGGGATTTCCTCTGTCAGCAAACATGTCCCACTCACTCTCTGTTTGAGTGACTGTGTGTGTGTGTGTGTGTGTGTGTGTGTGTGTGTGTGTGTGTGTGTGTGTGTGTGTGTGTGTGTGTGTGTGTGTGTGCGTGCGTGTCTTCACTTCGATGATTCGCATCACTAAATCTGTTATTCTGTTATTCATTTATCCTCCCTCTCTTTCTATTTCACTATCTCCGTGTGCGTGATTTGGTTCAGTCATAGTGTTCAAACTAAAATGGCTGCGGCTGAAAAACCAATGGGGAAGTTTCTTGAGTTGTGCATGTTGGTTGACAGCCTGCGATTACTGTGGGTGAGCTCTCTCTCTCTCTCTCTCTCTCTCTCTCTCTCTCTCTCTCTCTGTGTGTGTGTGTGTGTGTGTGTGTGTGTGTGTGTGTGTGTGTGTGTGTGTGTGTGTGTGTGTGTGTGTGTGTGCGAGAGAGAGAGAGAAAGAGTGGGCAATGAGGAAGTGACACACAGAGATGCTCTAAAATAACATGCTCATGAGTTTCAGCTCTTGTGCCATGACATACACAGGCAGGTTTGAAATTAGCAACTTTACTAAATGGTTTCCAAATTTAAACCGGCAAATCATACAAAATTCCACAGCTGGAAAGTCTTTTCAAAGGTTTTTTTTTTTTTTTTAAAGAAATTAATTCTATTATTCAGCAAGGATGAATTAAATTACGGAGCCGCAAAAGGGAGACGGAGGAAGGAAATATGAGATGGAGGAAAAATTATTTGTCAATGCTTTTGTGTTCTCTTGCAAATGTTTTGCGTTCCGCCTAGAAACTCAAAAGGTTTCGTGAGCGAACGCAAGTTTCTCCGGGGAACGCAATACATCTGCGAGGGACTCTATTACACTGATTAAAAGTGACAGTAAAGACATTTATAATGTTACAAATAATTTCAATTTTTAAAAAAAAATACTGTAAATACTGTCAGGTCATTTTTGTTTTCATGTTGACTTCAAGAAACTTTACACACATGGTTTCCGCTTATCTTTTTTTTACTGTGTGGCATGACAAAAGTGTGTATATGTATCACACAGTGGCATCCAGCAAATGCAGTATACATTGTGCTAGCACACGCACACACACACACACACACACACACACACACACACACACACACACACACACACACACACACACACACACACACACACACACACACACACACACACAGATTTGGGGAACAGCAGAATTAGGCCACTTGGGTGATTGTTTTCTCTTGTGGAGGCACAGTTAGTCTCATGACCAATCAGAGCGCTTGATTCCTACACTGTTTGCATTATCTGTTCTATGGCATCACCAGGTCCACATGCATACATGTGCTGTCATTGGCTGGTTCTGCTGAATTTGCTGACCAGCTTCAAAGATCACAGCCGGTGACATCATCAGCTGGAGCTCAACCAAATAATGGAGACACTTACAAAGAAAAGAAAACATCCTACTCAATACCACAAATCCACACACACACGCACACACACACACACACACACACACACACACACGTTTGTTTCATTATATTGCTGAGGACATTGCGTAGACTTCCATTGATTTTATATCAGGTAGGTTAATGGTATTTTCTATGGCCTAACACAACCCCTACCCCTAAACCTGCCCATAACAGAAATATGTGCAAAACACTAGAATTAAAAACATGTTTAGTCTGATTTATAAGCCTTTTTAACTAGTGAGGACTTGTAAAATGTCCTCACTAGTTGGTTGTTATAATATTTCTCGATATAAGTGATTTATTTGGCCCTCACAAGTATTGCCAAACATGTACACAAACGCGCATTCACACATATTCAGTTTTCATGTTTTACGGAACTTTCCATAGATATTCTGATCTTTATACTGTACAAACTGTATATTATATCCCCTAAACCTACCCACCACAGAAATGTTTCTGCATTTGTACATTTTCAAAAAACATAATTAAATTATTTGTAGGTGTTTCCCTCATGGGGACCAAAAAAAGGCCCCATAAACAAATTTGATTATTTCTGAGAGAAAGTGTTGAATACACCACCGACCCAAAATCTACTTGTGTGAAGTCTACTTGTCTACTTGTTTTTTCTTCACCTCAATATTGTCCAAACCTGTATGACATTCTTCCATGAAACACAAAACAAGATATACTGCAAAATACATTATGTTTATATATGTATATATATATATATATATAAAATGTCAATTCCTCATTTTAATCTCTGATTTAGAGAGAGATTATACTGTTTCTAAATTACTGTCAGAGTTCCAGATGGACTTCTCTGACAGTTTAACTTTCCCTTCCTTTCTTTGCAGTATCACATTGTCTTTCTGTCTGTCTGGATAGTTTTGTCTAGTTCTTCTTTGGTTGTTTTCTATCTGTTGTTCTTCAGCTTGTGAAGAGCTGTGCAAGTAATCCTCACTAAAAAATTTGAGGCCAGTAATGTTTTCTATTTCGATTGAAAGATGTTTTGATGGGAAAATGTTTTTCAGCAAATATACATTAAATTGATCAAAAATGACAGTGAAGACATTTAGAATGAAAATCCTATTTCAAATAAATGCTATTCTTTTGAATCCTGAAAAAATTCAGTTTTAACAAAAATATGAAGCAGCACAACTCAACATTGATAATTATAATAAATATTTCTTGAGAAGCAAATCAGCATATTAGAATGATTTCTGAAGGATCATGTGACACTGAAGACTCGAGTAATGATGCTGAAAATTCATAAGAATAAATTCCATTTTACAATATATTCAAATAGAAAACAGATATTTTAAAGTGTAATAATATTTCACAATATTACTATTTCTACTGTATTATTGATCTAATAAATGCAGTCTTGGTGAACATTAGAGACTTCTTTCAAAAATATTTAAATAATTTTACTGATCTAACCTCAAACTTTTATACAATATAATGTATAGCCAACGTTTAGTTTGATATGACCCAGTGCACTTTTTAAACACTTAACAGGGCAATTCACACATTCTTGATTACCATCTTCACCATTCTTTAATGATTGCCCTATGTACTTATGTGTTAGTTCTTTAAATAGAGTGTTAGAACATTTCACACCATGCACGCCACATTATCATATGTAACTTTAAAAACCCGTTTTGAGACCTCTGCATTCTGTTCCATTTCATTGTGTTCTGTTGAGCAGTTTTGAACACAAGAAACAAAAATTAACTTTTAAAACTCTGTATTTATCAGTTGATGTTTTACAAGATTTTTTAGAGGACCTATTATGTCTTTTTGCAAGTCTTGATTTTGGTGTAGAATAGGTTTTCATGTTTAAATGTTCAAAAACACCTTATTTTTTTACATATTTTGCAGCTCCTCTCTTCCCAGTCTGTCAGCAACGCTCTGTTTAGTTCCTGTCTCTATGAAGCCCCTCCTTCTGAAAAGTACAATGTGCTCTGATTGGTCGGCTGGATCAGTGTGTTGTGATTGACTGATTCGAGCGTGTTTGGGAAATGCCACGCCTCTTGCCATAACAGAGTTTCAACACACTACTAACTAACTCAATCAGGCCCCGCCCCTTTATGTTGCTTATGAATTATTTAATTGAGGAATATTGTGACGTGTTCATTCCCTGAAGAGAAAACAAGACTACAATGGAGGTGTTTCAGGGAGTTCAGAAACAGTGACACTGATAGATGAGAACTCCCGCTGGAGGGACTTCGCAGACTTTTTTCCTGCTCAAACAGCAACTTTACACACTAAAGAAAGTTATGTAACATGTAAAAAAAACAAAAAAAAACATAATAGGTCCTCTTTCAATTATTGTTCCTGTTTTGTTATTTTAATAATATGCCTCTGGTAAAAACCCCTGCATTTCAGAGGTGCTGAAAGCTAACTCGGCATGAAATAACCCAGGGGCTCATTGCAATCGCATCAAATAGGGAATGCCTGCTACACTTCATGGTATGGTAATATAAAATGTGGTTTTGTATCTGTATTCTAACAGACTTATGTGTGTGTAACTGTTCGTGAGGTTTTGATAGTGGTGCAGGTGTTTTTAGAACGAAACTTTCCCACGGAGATACGAAGTTTGGCTGATACCTCACGACAGCACGGCCCAGTTACCCTCAGCAAGGAATTCATGTCAATAAATAATGTTCAGTCATTTTTAAACATGGGCATGTCATTGTGCAATGCTCCAGAAGATAAAGTCTGCGAGCGGCCTGTGTCAGCCGGAGGCTTCAGGCACTGAGCAAACTGGGTCTTTGAGGCTCTGCCAAAAAAACTGGCATTCATGGTCGCTTTCACTTCTTCTTTCTGTTTGATGCTGATACAGCAACCCCAAAAGACTATTTGAAGCATTTTCGTTTTAAACAGCATGAATATTGTTTTAACATCCGGGAGTCAAGTCAAATCACCTTTACTTCTGTAGTGCTTCATACAGATTGTTTCGATGCTGCTTCAGATAAACAGGAAAATAACAGTCTAGTTGCAAAGTTCAATTATTAAAACACAATTTCAGCTCTACAGAAGACAATAGTGTCATTACCCAGTACATTTTTAAGTATGCTACTGAAAATGCTTTTTGGGGCCATTTTCTGGGCCTTTGCTTTAAGAAAATGATACGGCGAGTTTGAAACATGGCAGTAGTAGGGGATTGTATATTTGACCTGTCAGTCAGGGTGTCTGTGGCCCTGATAATGTTTTCAGCAGACAGTGGAGAGAGTGATGGAGAAGTGTGTAGGAATGCAGGACTGTGTTGCATCAGCGCTGGATGAGACTCTGATGGCTGACGAGTGTTTATGTGGCCCTGCTGGTATCAGAGATAAACTCAGCAAAGTCTGTCAACCACAGCCACTACAGGAACTGGGGAGAATGCCCACACCGCCCCCCCCCCCCCCCCCCCCCACACACAAACACACACAGACACACACACACACACACACACAAAAGCAGCTGCCACTGTTGGTTTACAAGCTAATAAATAATCCAGAAAAAGGGATTATTTATTATTTAAATATTAAATTAAAATTAAAAATATATACAATATGTTGTATATGTACAACTGTTTTCATCATTAATAATAATAATAAAAAAAATGTTTCTAGTGCAGCAAATCAGCATACTAGAATAATTTCTGAAGGATCATGTGACACTGAAGACTGGAGTAAAATGCTTTCCTTCCCTAATTTACAGTTTTTTTCGATTGCTAAACGACAGTGAGCACAACTGGAGCCACATGTGCACAACTCTAACTACAGTCTGCACAGCAGCAGTTCATGTGGACCAAACTCTAGTTCATTTTTCATTGCTTGAACACAGTTTTCAAAACTCTACACACTTATCCCATGAGTTTAACCACAACCTGCACAACACTATGGATTTACAGCACTTTGTTCAAATGCTAACACACTGCTGTACAACTGTGAACCACACATTCAAAACAGAATAGATTTCAGCCTTGTGCCTTTCAAACACTGCTGACTGCAATTTCAGCTGAAAGGCGAAGCAGGAGTCTTGTTTGTTATTTGTTCGAATTACAGTATCTACTTTTAGTTTCTACCTTTTTTTTCTCTCTCATTACTGTAATTCCGTAAATTACTACAGACCATTGAAGCAAACTGCTAATTTTCATTTACCTTACTGTAAAGAATTGTTATGTTCTAAAAATTTACAGTAAATAAATCATGTGAAAGAATGTCACTCTTTTCTTTGAAGAAAATATGACTTTGTATGAAGTCACTGAAATTGTTCAAACTGTAAAGATGAAAAGTTTGTATTTTCTGTATTGGTGTTTGATGCTAGTGTTTTTACTCTCAGTGTGTTCTGAGTGGCAGTGTGTGTTATCTCAGTGAGGGTTGTGCATAGTGTTTGGCTCCCTGAGCCTGTTTTGAGCCATGTGTTAAGAGTTGTGTTGCTTGGAATGAGTTTTGCAGGTGATGTGAACTGTTTAGCTCAGGTGACTGTTGGAAGTGCAGACTGTAGTTAGAGTTTTGCACATATAGCTCCAGTTGTGCTAAATGTCGTTTAGCAATCGAAAAAAACTGTAAGTGCGAAAATATGTAAAATGTCTGAAAAAGATTCATGAACAACCCAGATAAAGTGAATCACAAATGACTCAAACATCCATAGTGAAGGAAATAGTTTAAGATAGTGTATTTACAGTAAGATAGTGTATTTTAGATAGTGTATTTGATTATTGTTTCAGTTCACTCATCTGCATGCACATTTTCATGTGACATAAAAAACAGCGATGCAGCATTTCTGTCTCTCTAGCATATTCTGGAAAAGCTTGACAGCAGCTGAACTAGCATCATGTGCCACTACTCTCCAACACTGAGCCTCACTAACACAAGAGCTTTAGCAGATTTATTTGCCTTGTCCCATGTTGTCATAAACTGTGACAGATTCACATTCAAAAGGGCTCACATGCATAGCAAAGGACACAGATACTTCTGCTTTTTCTTTCAGACGTGTTTATGCTGAATCGCTGTTCCTTAAACACTGCACACTTCACCGGCCCTTACATGGTTCTCACTGAACCGGAGGTATCGAGTGCTGTTGTGTGTTTTCTCTGCATTACATCAAGGACGTTTGCAGAATAGCTCAACTATTGAGGTTATTTCATTATGAAGACTCCCCCTATCTGTCCTTAAATATCTTTAATTATTCTTCAAATATTTTCTTTCCCTCTAGTCAGTAGTGGCCCTAGTTGTAGACGAGTATCCCACATTGCAATGCACTCTACTTTATTTACAATTGTGACAAATGATCCAGAAGCAATATCATCTGTGATTCTGAATATTTTTTCCACACAAAATTGATATACAGTACAATTGCAAAATATTTCTAAAGTGATGACGCCATTCATATATCATGAGGTCATGTGACAACAATATTACTGTTTGGTGTTTACAGTTGAATAATGTTGAAGTTTGCAATTGTATTAAATATACCTTTGTACTTGCAGATAATATGTCCTAAGTGTACTTAAAGGGATAGTTCACCCAAAAATGATCATCATTTTCTCACCCTTAAGTTGTTCCAAACCTGTATGAATTTCTTTCTTCTGCTGAAAACAAACAGTTGAAACAACTTCATGGTTAGATTTTCATTTTTGGCTGAACTATCCCTTTAAAAAGAGTTTCTTAAGTTTCTTAACACACTTTTAAAAAGTGCTCATTGGAATGTCAAATTAAAAGTTGCACCTTAAAATACATTCGAAATGTTTTAATAATCTTTTATCATGCTTCAAAAAAAGTACACTTATTTTGTTGTTAGTGAACTAACTAAAGCATTTGAAGTACTTGATTATCATTTTAATTGTAGGGTGTTATTCAGTATTCATTTTTATTAAGTAAATATATTTTAAATGTTCTGAATTGTAACTCCATCATGTAATTACAAATATTAAATACATCACTTGTAATTTTCAATATACTGTGACTGCAGTAACAGTGGTTGTCATCTGTGCAGTATTCAGTGAGTACAGTAACAGTGGTTGTCATCTGTGCAGTATTCAGTGAGTACAGTAACAGTGGTTGTCGTCTGTGCAGTATTCAGCGAGTACAGTAACAGTGGTTGTCGTCTGTGCAGTATTCAGCGAGTACAGTAACAGTGGTTGTCGTCTGTGCAGTATTCAGCGAGTACTGTAACAGTGGTTGTCGTCTGTGCAGTATTCAGCGAGTACAGTAACAGTGGTTGTTGTCTGTGCAGTATTCAGTGAGTAAAGTAACAGTGGTTGTCGTCTGTGCAGTATTCAGTGAGTACAGTAACAGAGGTTGTAGTCTGTGCAGTATTCAGTGAGTACAGTAACAGTGGCGCGTCTGTGCAGTATTCAGTGAGTACAGTAACAGTGGTTGTCGTCTGTGCAGTATTCAGCGAGTACAGTAACAGTGGTTGTCGTCTGTGCAGTATTCAGTGAGTACAGTAACAGAGGTTGTCGTCTGTGCAGTATTCAGCGAGTACAGTAACAGTGGTTGTCGTCTGTGCAGTATTCAGTGAGTACAGTAACTGTGGTTGTCGTCTGTGCAGTATTCAGTGAGTAAAGTAACAGTGGTTGTCGTCTGTGCAGTATTCAGTGAGTACAGTAACAGTGGTTGTCGTCTGTGCAGTATTCAGCGAGTACAGTAACAGTGGTTGTCGTCTGTGCAGTATTCAGTGAGTACAGTAACAGAGGTTGTCGTCTGTGCAGTATTCAGCGAGTACAGTAACAGTGGTTGTCGTCTGTGCAGTATTCAGTGAGTACAGTAACTGTGGTTGTCGTCTGTGCAGTATTCAGTGAGTAAAGTAACAGTGGTTGTCGTCTGTGCAGTATTCAGTGAGTACAGTAACAGAGGTTGTCGTCTGTGCAGTATTCAGCGAGTACAGTAACAGTGGTTGTCGTCTGTGCAGTATTCAGTGAGTACAGTAACTGTGGTTGTCGTCTGTGCAGTATTCAGTGAGTAAAGTAACAGTGGTTGTCGTCTGTGCAGTATTCAGTGAGTACAGTAACAGTGGTTGTCGTCTGTGCAGTATTCAGCGAGTACAGTAACAGTGGTTGTCGTCTGTGCAGTATTCAGTGAGTACAGTAACAGAGGTTGTCGTCTGTGCAGTATTCAGCGAGTACAGTAACAGTGGTTGTCGTCTGTGCAGTATTCAGTGAGTACAGTAACTGTGGTTGTCGTCTGTGCAGTATTCAGTGAGTAAAGTAACAGTGGTTGTCGTCTGTGCAGTATTCAGTGAGTACAGTAACAGAGGTTGTCGTCTGTGCAGTATTCAGCGAGTACAGTAACAGTGGTTGTCGTCTGTGCAGTATTCAGTGAGTACAGTAACTGTGGTTGTCGTCTGTGCAGTATTCAGTGAGTACAGTAACTGTGGTTGTCGTCTGTGCAGTATTCAGGGAGTACAGTAACAGTGGTTGTCGTCTGTGCAGTATTCAGCGAGTACAGTAACAGTGGTTGTCGTCTGTGCAGTATTCAGTGAGTACAGGTACAGTGGTTGTCGTCTGTGCAGTATTCAGTGAGTAAAGTAACAGTGGTTGTCGTCTGTGCAGTATTCAGTGAGTACAGTAACAGAGGTTGTCGTCTGTGCAGTATTCAGTGAGTACAGGTACAGTGGTTGTCGTCTGTGCAGTATTCAGTGAGTAAAGTAGCAGTGGTTGTCGTCTGTATAGTATTCAGCGAGTACAGTAACAGTGGTTGTCATCTGTGCAGTATTCAGTGAGTACAGTAACAGTGGTTGTCGTCTGTGCAGTATTCAGTGAGTACAGTAACAGTGGTTGTCGTCTGTGCAGTATTCAGTGAGTACAGTAACAGAGGTTGTCGTCTGTGCAGTATTCAGTGAGTACAGTAACAGAGGTTGTCGTCTGTGCAGTATTCAGTGAGTAAAGTAGCAGTGGTTGTCGTCTGTGCAGTATTCAGTGAGTAAAGTAACAGTGGTTGTCGTCTGTGCAGTATTCAGTGAGTACAGTAACAGAGGTTGTCGTCTGTGCAGTATTCAGCGAGTACAGTAACTGTGGTTGTCGTCTGTGCAGTATTCAGCGAGTACAGTAACAGTGGTTGTCGTCTGTGCAGTATTCAATGAGTACAGTAACAGTGGTCGTCATCTGTGCAGTATTCAGCGAGTACAGTAACACTGGTTGTCGTCTGTGCAGTATTCAGTGAGTACAGTAACAGTGGTTGTCGTCTGTGCAGTATTCAGTGAGTACAGTAACTGTGGTTGTCGTCTGTGCAGTATTCAGCGAGTACAGTAACAGTGGTTGTCGTCTGTGCAGTATTCAGTGAGTACAGTAACAGTGGTTGTCGTCTGTGCAGTATTCAGTGAGTACAGTAACAGTGGTTGTCGTCTGTGCAGTATTCAGTGAGTACAGTAACAGTGGTTGCCGTCTGTGCAGTATTCAATGAGTACAGTAACAGTGGTCGTCGTCTGTGCAGTATTCAGTGAGTACAGTAACAGTGGTTGTCGTCTGTGCAGGATTCGGCGAGTACAGTAACAGTGGTTGTCGTCTGTGCAGTATTCAGTGAGTACAGTAACAGTGGTTGTCGTCTGTGCAGTATTCAGTGAGTACAGTAACAATGGTCGTCGTCTGAGCAGTATTCA
Source organism: Siphateles boraxobius (assembly GCF_051911475.1). Taxonomy (NCBI): domain Eukaryota; kingdom Metazoa; phylum Chordata; class Actinopteri; order Cypriniformes; family Leuciscidae; genus Siphateles; species Siphateles boraxobius. The sequence continues at coordinate 3,002,426 of NW_027509201.1, read as the reverse complement.
GTGAGTACAGTAACAGTGGTTGTCGTCTGTGCAGTATTCAGTGAGTACAGTAACAGTGGTTGTCGTCTGTGCAGTATTCAGCGAGTACAGCAACAATGGTCGTCGTCTGTGCAGTATTCAGTGAGTACAGTAACAGTGGTTGTCGTCTGTGCAGTATTCAGCGAGTACAGCAACAATGGTCGTCGTCTGAGCAGTATTCAGCAAGTACAGTAACAGTGGTTGTCGTCTGTGCAGTATTCAGCGAGTACAGTAACAGTGGTTGTCGTCTGTGCAGTATTCAGTGAGTACAGTAACAGTGGTTGTCGTCTGTGCAGTATTCAGCGAGTACAGTAATAGTGGTTGTCGTCTGTGCAGGATTCAGCGAGTACAGTAACAGTGGTTGTCGTCTGTGCAGTATCCAGTGAGTACAGTAACAGTGGTTGTCGTCTGTGCAGTATCCAGCGAGTACAGTAACAGAGGTTGTCATCTGTGCAGTATTCAGTGAGTACAGTAACAGTGGTTGTCGTCTGTGCAGTATTCAGCGAGTACAGTAACAGTCGTCGTCTGTGCAGTATTCAGCGAGTAGAGTAACAGTGGTCGTCGTCTGTGCAGTATTCAGCAAGTAGAGTAACAGTCGTCGTCGTATGTGCAGTATTCAGCGAGTACAGTAACAGTGGTTGTCGTCTGTGCAGTATTCAGTGAGTACAGTAACAGTGGTCGTCGTCTGTGCAGTATTCAGCGAGTACAGTAACAGTGGTTGTCGTCTGTGCAGTATTCAGTGAGTACAGTAACAGTGGTTATCATCTGTGCAGTATTCAGCGAGTAGAGTAACAGTGGTCGTCGTCTGTGCAGTATTCAGTGAGTACAGTAACAGTGGTTGTCGTCTGTGCAGTATTCAGTGAGTACAGTAACAGTGGTTATCATCTGTGCAGTATTCACCGAGTAGAGTAACAGTGGTTGTCGTCTGTGCAGTATTCAGTGAGTACAGTAACAGTGGTTATCATCTGTCCAGTATTCAGCGAGTAGAGTAACTGTGGTTGTCGTCTGTGCAGTATTCAGTGAGTACAGTAACAGTGGTTGTCATCTGTGCAGTATTCAGTGAGTACAGTAACAGTGGTTGTCATCTGTGCAGTATTCAGTGAGTACAGTAACAGTGGTTGTCATCTGTGCAATATTCAACGAATAGAGTAACAGTGGTCGTCGTCTGTGCAGTATTCAGCGAGTACAGTAACAGTGGTCGTCGTCTGTGCAGTATTCAGCGAGTACAGTAACAGTGGTTGTCGTCTGTGCAGTATTCAGTGAGTACAGTAACAGTGGTTGTCGTCTGTGCAGTATTCAGTGAGTACAGTAACAGTGGTTGTCATCTGTGCAGTATTCAGTGAGTACAGTAACAGTGGTTGTCGTCTGTGCAGTATTCAGTGAGTACAGTAACAGTGGTTGTCGTCTGTGCAGTATTCAGTGAGTACAGTAACAGTGGTTTTCGTCTGTGCAGTATTCAGCGAGTACAGTAACAGTGGTTGTCGTCTGTGCAGTATTCAGTGAGTACAGTAACAGTGGTTGTCGTCTGTGCAGTATTCAGCGAATACAGTAACAGTGGTTGTCGTCTGTGCAGTATTCAGTGAGTACAGTAACAGTGGTTGTCGTCTGTGCAGTATTCAGTGAGTACAGTAACAGTGGTTGTCATCTGTGTAGTATTCAGTGAGTACAGTAACTGTGGTTGTCGTCTGTGCAGTATTCAGCGAGTACAGTAACTGTGGTTGTCGTCTGTGCAGTATTCAGTGAGTACAGTAACTGTGGTTGTCGTCTGTGCAGTATTCAGCGAGTACAGTAACAGTGGTTGTCGTCTGTGCAGTATTCAGTGAGTACAGTAACTGTGGTTGTCGTCTGTGCAGTATTCAGTGAGTACAGTAACTGTGGTTGTCGTCTGTGCAGTATTCAGCGAGTACAGTAACTGTGGTTGTCGTCTGTGCAGTATTCAGTGAGTACAGTAACAGTGGTCGTCTGTGCAGTATTCAGGGAGTACAGTAACAGTGGTTGTCGTCTGTGCAATATTCAGTGAGTACAGTAACAGTGGTTATCATCTGTGCAGTATTCAGCGAGTAGAGTAACAGTGGTCGTCGTCTGTGCAGTATTCAGCGAGTACAGTAACAGTGGTTGTCGTCTGTGCAGTATTCAGTGAGTACAGTAACAGTGGTTATCATCTGTGCAGTATTCACCGAGTAGAGTAACAGTGGTCGTCGTCTGTGAAGTATTCAGCGAGTACAGTAACAGTGGTTGTCGTCTGTGCAGTATTCAGTGAGTACAGTAACAGTGGTTATCATCTGTGGAGTATTCAGCGAGTAGAGTAACTGTGGTTGTCGTCTGTGCAGTATTCAGTGAGTACAGTAACAGTGGTTGTCATCTGTGCAGTATTCAGTGAGTACAGTAACAGTGGTTGTCATCTGTGCAGTATTCAGTGAGTACAGTAACAGTGGTTGTCATCTGTGCAATATTCAACGAGTAGAGTAACAGTGGTCGTCGTCTGTGCAGTATTCAGTGAGTACAGTATCAGTGGTCGTCGTCTGTGCAGTATTCAGCGAGTACAGTAACAGTGGTTGTCGTCTGTGCAGTATTCAGCGAGTACAGTAACAGTGGTTGTCGTTTGTGCAGTATTCAGTGAGTACAGTAACAGTGGTTGTCATCTGTGCAGTATTCAGCGAGTAGAGTAAGAGTGGTCGTCGTCTGTGCAGTATTCAGCGAGTACAGTAACAATGATCGTGGTCTGTGCAGTATTCAGTGAGTAGAGTAACAGTGGTTGTCATCTGTGCAGTATTCAGCGAGTACAGTAACAGTGGTTGCCGTCTGTGCAGTATTCAGCGAGTACAGTAACAGTGGTTGTCGTCTGTGCAGTATTCAGTGAGTACAGTAACAGTGGTTGTCGTCTGTGCAGTATTCAGTGAGTACAGTAACAGTGGTTGTCATTCGTGCAGTATTCAGTGAGTACAGTAACAGTGGTTGTCGTCTGTGCAGTATTCAGTGAGTACAGTAACAGTGGTTGTCGTCTGTGCAGTATTCAGTGAGTACAGTAACAGTGGTTGTCGTCTGTGCAGTATTCAGTGAGTACAGTAACAGTGGTTGTCGTCTGTGCAGTATTCAGTGAGTACAGTAACAGTGGTTGTCGTCTGTGTAGTATTCAGGGAGTACAGTAACAGTGGTTGTCGTCTGTGCAGTATTCAGTGAGTACAGTAACAGTGGTTGTCGTCTGTGCAGTATTCAGCGAGTACAGTAACAGTGGTTGTCGTCTGTGCTGTATTCAGCGAGTACAGTAACTGTGGTTGTCGTCTGTGCAGTATTCAGTGAGTACAGTAACAGTGGTTGTCGTCTGTGCAGTATTCAGCGAGTACAGTAACAGTGGTTGTCATCTGTGCAGTATTCAGCGAGTACAGCAACAGTGGTTGTCGTCTGTGCAGTAATCAGTGAGTACAGTAACAGTGGTTGTCGTCTGTGCAGTATTCAGCGAGTACAGTAACAGTGGTTGTCGTCTGTGCAGTATTCAGTGAGTACAGTAACAGTGGTTATCATCTGTGCAGTATTCACCGAGTAGAGTAACAGTGGTCGTCGTCTGTGAAGTATTCAGCGAGTACAGTAACAGTGGTTGTCGTCTGTGCAGTATTCAGTGAGTACAGTAACAGTGGTTATCATCTGTGCAGTATTCAGCGAGTAGAGTAACTGTGGTTGTCGTCTGTGCAGTATTCAGTGAGTACAGTAACAGTGGTTGTCATCTGTGCAGTATTCAGTGAGTACAGTAACAGTGGTTGTCATCTGTGCAGTATTCAGTGAGTACAGTAACAGTGGTTGTCATCTGTGCAATATTCAACGAGTAGAGTAACAGTGGTCGTCGTCTGTGCAGTATTCAGCGAGTACAGTAACAGTGGTCGTCGTCTGTGCAGTATTCAGCGAGTACAGTAACAGTGGTTGTCGTCTGTGCAGTATTCAGCGAGTACAGTAACAGTGGTTGTCGTCTGTGCAGTATTCAGTGAGTACAGTAACAGTGGTTGTCATCTGTGCAGTATTCAGCGAGTAGAGTAAGAGTGGTCGTCGTCTGTGCAGTATTCAGCGAGTACAGTAACAATGATCGTGGTCTGTGCAGTATTCAGTGAGTAGAGTAACAGTGGTTGTCATCTGTGCAGTATTCAGCGAGTACAGTAACAGTGGTTGTCATCTGTGCAGTATTCAGCGAGTACATTAACAGTGGTTGTCGTCTGTGCAGTATTCAGTGAGTACAGTAACAGTGGTTGTCATCTGTGCAGTATTCAGTGAGTACAGTAACAGTGGTTGTCGTCTGTGCAGTATTCAGTGAGTACAGTAACAGTGGTTGTCGTCAGTGCAGTATTCAGTGAGTACAGTAACAGTGGTTGTCGTCTGTGCAGTATTCAGCGAGTACAGTAACAGTGGTTGTCGTCTGTGCAGTATTCAGTGAGTATAGTAACAGTGGTTGTCATCTGTGCAGTATTCAGTGAGTACAGTAACAGTGGTTGTCGTCTGTGTAGTATTCAGGGATTACAGTAACAGTGGTTGTCGTCTGTGCAGTATTCAGTGAGTACAGTAACAGTGGTTGTCGTCTGTGCAGTATTCAGCGAGTACAGTAACAGTGGTTGTCGTCTGTGCAGTATTCAGTGAGTACAGTAACCGTGGTTGTCGTCTGTGCAGTATTCAGCGAGTACAGTAACAGTGGTTGTCGTCTGTGCAGTATTCAGTGAGTACAGTAACAGTGGTTGTCGTCTGTGCAGTATTCAGTGAGTACAGTAACAGTGGTTGTCATCTGTGCAGTATTCAGTGAGTACAGTAACAGTGGTTGTCGTCTGTGTAGTATTCAGGGAGTACAGTAACAGTGGTTGTCATCTGTGCAGTATTCAGCGAGTACAGTAACAGTGGTTGTCATCTGTGCAGTATTCAGTGAGTACAGTAACAGTGGTTGTCGTCTGTGTAGTATTCAGGGAGTACAGTAACAGTGGTTGTCGTCTGTGCAGTATTCAGTGAGTACAGTAACAGTGGTTGTCGTCTGTGCAGTATTCAGTGAGTACAGTAACAGTGGTTGTCGTCTGTGCAGTATTCAGTGAGTACAGTAACAGTGGTTGTCGTCTGTGCAGTATTCAGTGAGTACAGTAACAGTGGTTGTCGTCTGTGTAGTATTCAGGGAGTACAGTAACAGTGGTTGTCATCTGTGCAGTATTCAGTGAGTACAGTAACAGTGGTTGTCGTCTGTGCAGTATTCAGCGAGTACAGTAACAGTGGTTGTCGTCTGTGCAGTATTCAGCGAGTACAGTAACTGTGGTTGTCGTCTGTGCAGTATTCAGTGAGTACAGTAACAGTGGTTGTCCTCTGTGCAGTATTCAGCGAGTACAGTAACAGTGGTTGTCATCTGTGCAGTATTCAGCGAGTACAGTAACAGTGGTTGTCGTCTGTGCAGTATTAAGTGAGTACAGTAACAGTGGTTGTCGTCTGTGCAGTATTCAGCGAGTACAGTAACAGTGGTTGTCGTCTGTGCAGTATTCAGTGAGTACAGTAACAGTGGTTGTCGTCTGTGCAGTATTCAGTGAGTACAGTAACAGTGGTTGTCATCTGTGCAGTATTCAGTGAGTACAGTAACAGTGGTTGTCGTCTGTGCAGTATTCAGCGAGTACAGTAACAGTGGTTGTCATCTGTGCAGTATTCAGCGAGTACAGTAACAGTGGTTGTCGTCTGTGCAGTATTCAGTGAGTACAGTAACAGTGGTTGTCGTCTGTGCAGTATTCAGCGAGTACAGTAACAGTGGTTGTCGTCTGTGCAGTATTCAGTGAGTACAGTAACAGTGGTTGTCATCTGTGCAGTATTCAGTGAGTACAGTAACAGTGGTTGTCGTCTGTGCAGTATTCAGCGAGTACAGTAACAGTGGTTGTCGTCTGTGCAGTATTCAGTGAGTACAGTAACAGTGGTTGTCGTCTGTGCAGTATTCAGCGAATACAGTAACAGTGGTTGTCGTCTGTGCAGTATTCAGGGAGTACAGTAACAGTGGTTGTCGTCTGTGCAGTATTCAGTGAGTACAGTAACAGTGGTTGTCATCTGTGCAGTATTCAGCGAGTACAGTAACTGTGGTTGTCGTCTGTGCAGTATTCAGTGAGTACAGTAACTGTGGTTGTCGTCTGTGAAGTATTCAGCGAGTACAGTAACAGTGGTTGTCGTCTGTGCAGTATTCAGCGAGTACAGTAACAGTGGTTGTCGTCTGTGCAGTATTCAGTGAGTACAGTAACTGTGGTTGTCGTCTGTGCAGTATTCAGCGAGTACAGTAACTGTGGTTGTCGTCTGTGCAGTATTCAGTGAGTACAGTAACAGTGGTCGTCTGTGCAGTATTCAGGGAGTACAGTAACAGTGGTTGTCGTCTGTGCAGTATTCAGTGAGTACAGTAACACTGGTTGTCGTCTTCTCTCTTTGATGCTCTTCTCATGTTTGTCTTCAGACTTCATGATTCCTCCCACTTCCCCCGGCGCTACTCAAATCCCTCTGCACTTTAACAGAAATGCACTGCTGTAGTAAATCACTCAATACACAGCTCAACTCGCTCTGTGCCAGATCTCTGTGTGTGTGTGTGTGTGTGTGTGTGTGTGTGTGTGTGTGTGTGTGTGTGTGTGTGTGTGTGTGTGTGTGTGTGTGTGTGTGTGTGTGTGTGTGTGGTGTGTGTGTGGTGTGTGTGTGTGTGTGTGTGTGTGTGTGTGTGTGTGTGTGTGTGTGTGTGTGTGTGTGTGTGTGTGTGTGTGTGTGTGTGTGTGTGTGTGTGTGTGTGTGTGTGGTGGAGAATTCTCGATGAGGCGATCCCAGTCCCTCACCGCATGGAAACTAGTTTCACCACTGACAGCATTATTTGGCCATTATTTCATGCAGCCTGAGAATTAAACAATCCCTGTTATTCCTTGTCTTCCTGAAGGTTTAGACTTAGCTATGGTGTGATAAAAAGCACATGAGCACTGGTTTACGTCTAACATCCACTTCCAGTGAACTTTGCACAAACGGACAGCATTTAATACAAGAGACCCAAACGTTTTGTCATCCGATCAATCAAACCATGCATAATTTGACCAGGGAATGTAGTTGCCTGTGAGCAGACAGTGTACCTGATGTGTTCCCCGGATTGAGTGAGTACCAGAGTAAGGTGTGTATTAGACCATCTGCCTCCTCCTGGGGCAACACACACACACTAACAGCTGCTCACAGCACCACTGACTGCTCCAATGTCCAGAGAGACAAACACACATGCAGCTGGAAAGTCACACACACGCTGCTGTCTGAACGTCTACAGTAAATAAAGATAAAGTGTGTTTTGAGTTTACATAAAATGCATATTCATATAAAATTGGATTTATATACTGTATATATTATTTTACATTATTATATTACTATAAAGCATATTTATTTAATTTAAAAAAAAAAAAATATATATATATATATATATATATATATATATATATATTTAATTAAATAAATATGCTTTATAGTAATATAATAATGTAAAATAATATATACAGTATATAAATCCAATTTTATGAATATGCATTTTATGAATATGCATTAATTATATGATAATAAAACATTTATTTTTATAAGATATTAAAAAATATATATATTTATATACAAAATTATTTATACACTACTTTTCAAAATATTGGATCTGTGCAAAAATACAGTAAAAACAGTACTATTGTGAAATATCATTACAATTCAAAATAATCTGTTTTCTATTTAAGTATATTTTTAAATATAATTTATTCCTGTGATCAAGCTGAATTTTCAGCATCATTACTCCAGTCTTCAGTGTCACATGATCCTTCAGAAATCATTCTAATATGCTGACTTGCTGTTCAACGATTTTTTCTGTGGAAATCGTGTTATGTTTTTTTCCCCAGGATTTTTTGATGAGTAAAAAGTTCCAAAGAACAGCATTTTCAAAATAAATATTTTGTAACGTTAAAAATCCCTTCGGGCACTGTTCGGGCAATTTAATGCGTCTTTGATTAATAAAAGTACTAATTTCTTTCAATATTTCAAGGTTTGTGTAATATAACATGTATGTTTATATTCAAAATGTTATACATTAAGTAATTAAGCAATTAAAATGACTTTTAAAAACATACTTGTTATCAATCACGCCACTCAAGGTCGATCTGCCTAGAAAAGTTTATACATTACAGTTAAATAATGCTTGTCAACTAAATCCATTTCTCTTTACAGTGACTCTGTGGCCTCCAGCAACGCAATCAAAAAGAAAGCGAGAAAGAGTCTGTCAGCACCCACTCAGTGTTTATTCCTCATCATTCACACCACAGCACTGGGTGAGTATCAGTATTATAATGGAGCCATTATTCTTCCTACAGATCAATACGAGATTCATCATGAAATACAAGATAATGACTGCAGCTCTACAGCCTCCTTTAGCCATAAATAAAGTTCACACACACATATGATCTCTAGGGTCCTCTCTTTTCTACTTGCATGTCAAATGAATGGACCCCATGTGAGTAGTATTGGTTGTGCATCCCACAATGCATCAGCTTTAACCGCCTACAGTCACAGTAAGTGGTCATCCGAACCTTCCAGTGGGATACTACACACATCCACAGTCAATACACCTCAATATAGCCCACATCCTCCACTCCTGATGCTCGAGTCACTCAGAGCATGAAGAAAGAGAGATCTCCTGAGGAAAACAGCTTCATAGAGGATCTATTGTGTTATTTCCTCCTCATTCATGAACAACACGCCCTGTCCGCTCAGTTTCTTCATAAAGACAGTTGTTCAGTTCATTCACATTCATTCAGCGTCACTTGTTCAGACGAAAAACACTGACTTGTTCACTGAAAGCACATATTCATTAAGTAACGCCATCCAATTGATGAACGGCTTCTTCACAGCGTACTATATAATTACAGTTGTTCATGTTACAGTCAGACTGGAAGGCAGGAAAAAGGCACCAAAAATAGTCACGCGCTTCACAAAGGAGGCATTTATGGGTCCTCCTTATGACATATTACAAACTATGGAAGGCCATATCTGCCACATGCTTTGGAAAATCTAAATTATGACATAATAAAGTAGAAATTGTAAGATAAAAACATTAGGGATGCACTGAAAATTTCGGCATTTTCGTGCCGAAAGAAAAAAAAGGCCCGAAAATATGTTCTGTGTTCAGCTTCCAAAGATGCACGGCTGAATCCCTAAAGCATCAATCACTATTCACTATTAGTCCACTAATACTGTTCTTGAAGGAGTGAATGAAAAAGAGCGAACGAATTCGGACACCCGCTGAACGTACATCGGTTGTGCACTCGTTATTGCGGTGCATTGTGGGATTGAATGAGTGCACTCGATAACGTCCACTATGGTTTCGGACTCCACTACAAATGGCTGTCCCCTCAAATAGTGCCCTATTTGAGTGTATAGGGGGCGATTTCAGATTCAACAGTGTCCCGCTGTGTGTGCGTTGTGCAAGTTCTCTTGTTTCTGTTTGCAATAGCCCTACTGTGCTGTAACGTGTGTGTATAGTCGTGCTGGCGTATCCTCTCGTTCACTGATACACTCCCTGCTATCTGCTCACATGCTCTAATAGCTTTGTAGGACTACTTTATTTTGATAATTAGTCAAAAAATAAATCTGTTAAATCTGATAGAACTGATTAGATAGAACAAATAGAACTGAATGAAGAATATATATATATATATATATATATATATATATATATATATATATATATATATATGAAATATTGATATTTAATACTTTAATAAAGGCCTATTTTCTTTCAAATATTTGTGTTACTTTAAACAAAAGTGTGGTTATTTTTTTGGCTTGTATTTTTTTTTTTATTCGCACTCAGTAAAATTATTGAATTTAATTAAAAAGTCTAATAATCATACAATTAGCCTACACACACACACACAAAAAAAATCATTTTGGGTTTCAGTTTTCGGCCAAGTGCTTCCAGAATATTCCGGCCCAAAATTTTCATTTCAGTGCATCCCCTAAAAAACATGATATATTATGATATAAAAAGTGTCTCATAATTTTGACTTTTTATGTCATAGCTACAACTTAAATGTCATAATTATGACTTAGGATGTCATAATTTTTATGTCACAAATATGACTTTATTGCAAAATTATTATGTAATAATTATGACTTTCAACTGGTGATTGCCATATTTTTTGCAAAATACATTTTTTTCATAATTTCGACTTTTAAATCTCATACTTTTGCCTTTTCATCTTAATTAGTATGTTTATTTCACAAATAAAAGACAAAATTATAATTTCCGATGTCTAAATTTAAACTTTTAATCTCATAATTCTGATATTTTATATCAGTTTGAAATGCTTTGTCATGATTTTTTATTTTTATGTCTAGTATGTAGTAATTTGAAATTTTCATTATATTAATAAGACTTTTATGTCATAATTTTGACTTTCAATCTGATTAATATGACTAATTTTGATCTCAAATGCATAATTTACCAGTACATTTTTTTCTTATCAAAATTATGAGATTTTTTATAGCATATTATATCATGTTTTTTATCTTATAATTTCGACTTTGTCATAATTATTATTTTCCAAACCATGTGGCAGAAATGGCCTTCCATAGTTTTTTCTTATGTGGCTTTTATAAATAATAAATACAAATAAGAAAGTATTAAAATAAATGCTTGTTAGTGAGTTTTTGCTCCCTGATGAACAACAAGTAAATGAACTGTCACTGTATAAAAAAAAAAAAAGTTTATATGTAAATTCTTCAAAATATCTTCTTTTGTGTTCCACAGGAAAAGAATGACCGGCGTTCAGGTTTGGATTGACACGAGGGTGAGGAACACTTCTTTAGAGGACGCCTTCTCTTTTATTCCTCTATGACTTAAGTTAGGATGCTGTCTTCAAAAGCGTTAGGAAATAGGCAGCTCAAACAGAGCCGTTTGTTATAAACCTCTCTATCGAACGCTCTGCTTCTCTTTCCTGTTTTTTTCTTCTTCTCCGCATCTGTTCCACCCAGAGTGTGTGTCTGCGCGGCGGCACGCTGCCAGATCTTACAGCTGCCAGAGAGAGAGATAATAAAGCAGCGCACAGCTGGAATGCAGTCAACAGTCGTCTGTGACGTCACACTCAGGGAATCTGCAAGAAACCTTTCAGCCTGACCGGCCCTTCACTCTTTTCAGTGTAAACACCCTGCACGTCTCCACTCACTATATCAATATCCACAGCCAGAGAGTCCTCGACAGTTCAAATCTCATTTTACATTCTCAAAAACAGTCAAATTTCTCCTTCATGAGCATGTGGTAGCAGCTCCTCTATTATAACATTTATTGCATATTGTTTCTTATCCTGGTCACAAATCCATGCATTCAACCTATACATGCTTGCAGCTTGCCAAAATAAAAAATAAGAAATTGTAATTTCCATCATTAATAATGTCACCATTAATACTTCACGAACCACACGTGACCTGAGATATTTGCATTATACTGAGCGCAAGAGAAAACGGCATTGATGTCTTTCCCAAACAGCTACGAGTCTTTGTAGACTTCTGTGGTGACGTGCAGGTTGAGTAAAAATGAAAATAAATCACCGGAGGAACGTCCGAAGGCCACTATCTTTCTCTCTGCGTCCATCTAGGGTCTGGAAGTGAAGTGGAAAATCTTCCCTCCTCCCTCCGTGTTGTTATGACAGCTCTTACAGATGTACATGCTCCACTTTTACATACAACAACACTTCATAGTGACCACGTCCTGTCAGCCCCCGGGAACTACTTTTATGCTCTTTCATGGAGTTTTTGATACATGTTTGACAGCAACTGCACTCAAAAAAAATGGTTTTGTGGCACTGTTCTTTTTACCCAAATATGTTTTGTTAAAGTAACACACATCAATTTATTTTACCACCAAAACACTGTATTGCGTTTAATTAACTTAAGCTGTATAATTTTCCTCTTTAATTAATTATCAATCGTTAAACTAATGTAAAGGGTTTCATTTCGCGATAAACAAAAACTTAATTTGATTGTGTTCAATCTGCTTAAATATGTAAAATTAAAGTTTACTTAATCCGTTTGTGTTGGATTACATGAATGATTTGTGTTGCATTAACTGAAACTGGGCGGTGCTTGTTAGTTCCCAGCATGCTTTGCTTATAGCTGAATTAAGACAGAATAAATGTTGAAATGAAGTGTTATTTTATGTGTTTTTTAGAAAATGAGGAAAGGGGAAGACTTTATAGTGTGTAATTGTGTTTAATGTTCAATTACATTGCAATTATTAGAACCATTTAAATTACAGTGGGTTACCATTGTGGATAGGAGTAGAGCATTTGGTTAGGATATGGACTGATTCAAATAGTTTGCCCTTGATGCTGAAAGAGCATATAACTCTTAGCATTTAGTAAGTTAGTAAGTGCCATTATTAGCAAATAGCTAGCTGTAGTCTAGTAATTCATTTGAGAAATCATGTAAATCCTACATACATTTATTTTTCATTGCAGTTTTAAATAAACTAAAGCATGTTCACTAAACTTAACAAGTTTAAGTTACAGGGAAGCAATTCCATTGATTTGTTTGGAAAAAATGGAACTTTACGGGTTCCTGAGTGAATGTTTTAGAACACTTTACATAGGCTGCAACACAAACCGAGTACATATAGGCCACCGGGAGTTAACATCATGCTGGTTCCCTCAACAAAAAGCCAAAAGGATTTTTTCCATAAGCTTTTGGCTTATGATTCCTACACATTTTGTTCATCAAGATAATTTTCACAAATAAACACAACTGTTATGAATTTTGAAGCCTTTACAATTGGCTGAAGTAAAAAGTTAAAGTTAGGCTATAAATGAACTACATCTCAGTGTTAGCGTCTCCAGCACTATAAGTTTCCAACAACATTTTCAATCTTTATTTAAAATCTTCAAATAGTAAAGTTGGAGTTAGAATATTTTGCAAGAAGGAGTATAAACATGACAATGAGGTTATAGAGGACTAATGAGTACGAGTTTTTTATATGACATTATTTAAGTAGTCCACTTTAGACATTTTATAACTCTAAGTAACTTTGCAACTCATTAATTTGCAACTACATGTCAACTAACTCTCATTAGAGTATTGGTAGACTGTTAGGGTTCGGGTAGTCGAAATAAAGTGTTACTGATGAGTTTACTTGCAGCATGATGATGTTAAATGTCCCCAACAACCTCTGTAGTCCCATTTAGCCACATGTTCGTCTATTAAATAATATTTTCATTTAATTTTCAGTAAACATTTTTCCTGACAACATTGGCTATCAATGTATGTGCTTTGCACAATGCATTCTGGGATTACCTTTGCTAAGGCCACATGTCATGCTGCCTCATTAGGCGGTGGAACAGAGCTCATGTTTTCTTAGGCTTGAATCGTTCAACAGGAGGTTTTAAACAGAAAGTACAACAGTAAATAATTCAGTATGTGTGTGAGACATTCTTTAGCATGTAGTAATGAGTATTTCACTCATCTGTCAATTCCTTATCATTGCATAAACAAGCCGTACCCTTTTTCATAAGGAATAAGTTCACAGCTGTTGGGCTCTTATGAACACAAAGTGAACATATCTGATGAATTGGTCTGAATCGTTTCATATAATACAGTATTTAGGGCCAAGTGTTGAATTAAAGTCTGATAACATCTTCAGCCATTCTAAGACAAATGTTTCTGGGATGCTGAAACTCACCATAACCCTGTCATACATTTTGGGGGAAGACATTTATTGTTGTTAGGTTGTATGTAAAATGATAAAATAAATCTTTAATCTGCCTCAAAAAGACACACACACGCAAAATCAAAGAACACAAAAACCTTTCTTTTTTGATTGCTTTATTGGCCCTCTATGGCATTTATTTTTCCAATAAGGTAATATTTCTCCCCGTTAGATTTTTTGACATGCAATACCTCCGAAAACTAAACAATGACTTATTCAATTGTTTAAAAAAGTAAAAGTAAAATTTTCATTAAAACTTTACTTAAAGTCCTAATGTATAATGCATTATAAAGGTGACCTAAATGTGACCTTCATTATTATATCAAAAAGCTTATGTTAAAAGTTGAAATGTTAAATCTTTCAAGTGTTAAATACTTGAGGATGTATGAAGTAGACGTAGGAGTAGCGTAAGCTTTGACGCCTCTCGCAGTTCAAACAAACAGGGCTGGGAAACCGCGCTCGACATTACGTTGTGCGTGGGGTCAAGGGTTACTCTTTTGGCGTAAATCGATGCGTACGGCCATCTGCCGGAAGCTAGTTAGTCGATAAAGTTTTAAATATGGATATTTTTCTTACATGAGCGCATCGCTTCGCTTCAGAAGACCATTATTAAACCCCCAGAGCAGTGTGGAGCACCTTTATCATGAATAGATGCACTTTGATGGACTTCCAAAGACATTCACCCATTCACTGCCATTAATAAGCTTGGAAGAGCCAGGACATTTTTTAATATAACTGTATTTGTCTAAATATGTTTTTTTCCTTGTAAAAAAAATTCTTCATGCCTTAAAATAGCTTGAATGTAACTCTACAACCTTCCCTCATTTAGTATACGTGGTTCTATGAATATGCAAATGAGCCACACCTCCACTCACTCACACAGCTCAGAGATCAACTCGTTGACGATCACACGTTCACCTGATTGGTTACAAGGTAGTTTGTGACGTCAGAAACACCAGCGATTTTAAACTGTGTTTTTGAGACTGTCTTTGGTTCACTGCAGTTTTAAGGAGAAAATGCTCAACAATGCTGTTGACTTATGAATTTGCACATGGTTTTTCTTAAAATATATTTAAAAACACCACATAGATATATAAACAACATTAAAAACTTGATTTTCATCACAGGGGGACTATAAAAATTACTTTCAATAAACCATTTTATTACCAGAAGTTAATTATTCCATTAATAACAGTATTGGTAATTGACCTTGATCTAACATGGTACCAGACTGAAAAAAAAAATGCATGTATATATTCACTGCATTTCTGCAGGTGATTCTGTAACAATGCTACTCTGAAACTACATGCCATAGTCCAGGACCTGAAACATGAGGAATATGATCATCATAGTAATAGTGGGTTTGGAATGAGGCCAGTATCCAGCTCTGTGGTGCAGTTATTAAAGCCATGTATTATAATAATGAAAGTGGCCTATGGCCATTGCTGAGGATTTTTTTCACGATCATATTCCTGTGTGAGAGAGTTACCTGATTGTGTTGAGATGAATTAATTAAACCGCTGTATCATTCCTTCAAAATCTCCCATTTGTAAAGGAATATAAAAATAATAATATTGGTTGAGGCTTGGGCTATTGAGACCTAAAAAATGCCACTCGTAACCAATGTCCACCCTGTTAAAGGATACAATATGTGTATAAAATAACTCTTTAAAAGTTGATAAACGTTTCTTCTAAGAACATAAATCCTCTAATTCTACATTTACAATTGAAATTCTACATTTGGTTCCAAAGACCACGTAAACAGAGAATACTATAGGAAGACTGACTTTTCCCCCCAGAATTGCATGATATAAAGTCACAATTCTGACTTTTTTCTTGCAATTGCGACTTTATATCACGCAATTCCGAGAAAAAAATCAGAATTGTGAGTTTATATCTCGCAATTCTGACTTTATAACATGCAATAGCGAGTTTATATCGTGCCAATTTTGGGGAAAAAAGTCAGAAGCATTCATCCATAAGCTGAAACCATGACTTTAAATAGACAGTGTTTCTGTTGTACCTCCTGAGAATGATTTATTTGCCTCTCACAATAAATATCTGGATCCACTCCCAAACCTGTCACACAGTATCATTACTTGACATGACAGCAGGATATAAAAACTAGTGCATTACTTTTTCTGCAGTCTACATAGGTAGCTACTCTATCTCCTAAGGCAGCATCCTGTTTTTTTCCTAAAATGACATTCGTAGCACAAACACTAGGCAAAATAATCTTTTTTTTATATTACATTGCATTTCTCTTCTGACATCTTGGTCGACTGGCATGACCACGCATTTAATTGGAAATCATAAATTGTGAAGAAATAAAATTACATTATTTTTTACGTCAATCACATTTAATTTAAAAGAACATTTACCCCAAAGTCTTCAAAATGAAGACAAACATTAATATATAATCGGCAGATTCACATTTTGAATTCGCATGACTGATTTTTATAAATTGGAAAACATGAGATGGTTTGAAGACTGTTGATGAATTTAGAAGAATGTTCATTTGAGAGAAAGAAATGTAATCTATCGTTTTGGTGATGAAATTCCTTTCCTGTGTGACTGTGGAAAGTGACTTCTTTGAATTGCAATTTAGTAAATTCCTCTTCATGTCATCAAATTCAACAACCTGCGGAGATCCTTCTGAGCTAATACTGTCACAACTATTGGCATTTCTGTATTTCAGTTGAACACATCACAAGATCTACTGCAGATGAATCACTCCATTATGTGCCAATTATGGGTCATGCTCTGAAATTAGTCATTATGCTCTGAAATAAAAGAATGAACTGTTTTGCATGTGTAATACTGGTAATTACAAAGAAATGGCTAGTAAATTTCACAACAATTACAGAGCAATAAATCCAACACCTTTTCAAAGAAACGGCAAGTATACATCGAATTAAAAGTGAAATTTTGAAGTAGAGAAACTGAAATGGTATTTTCTTCAAAAACGTACAAACTTTGAAAAATATTTTTTTCATTAGTATTTCTGATTATTGGGGATTATCATCTAAATGATTGATTAAATGAGATGATCAACATTAATAAGCATTTGCAACCAATTTTACTTAAATACAATTTACTTAGCAACAAAAGCAAAGATAAAACAACTAGAAAACAGTGAAAAATGCAACCTTATTAATTATTCATGCCCCGGTGCATGTATAATTATCATTGTAAAAATATCATTGTAAACATAGCAAACAATTCCAAGTAAAATATACTTGTAAGTTCAAGCTTTAATTTCTATAAGCTTGAATTGAGTACTAATATAGAATGTACCTTTTTTTTTTTACTCTTGCCTGAACTAACTTGTTCAATGTAGAAATTACATTTGTTTTTGTCTGTATTGTAGTATCATGTAGTAGATTTTTTTTTATGATTGAAACATGAAAATACATGAGTGAAACAGGATATTTACTGAGAAAAAATGTAGGGTGGGACTTCATTTTGTTTCTCAGAATTGATGTTTGAATGGTGGATTGTTGACGGCAGCTGTAAAGGAAAGTGGGATTTCAAAGTTCTTATATTTTGATGAAATGCTAAAAACAATTGTTATTATTATTTGAAATGATAAATCATTCACAATAAAACAAGAAATGTGCAGTAAGACAGTAAATAGTGTAAATTCTGATATCATGGTCACTTTATAACATCTTAAAGTTTATGGTATTAGATTTGGTCTGATCAAATACTTAAATACCATTTTTCATATGTATTGTTAGATTGGTGCATACAAATAATTAAATATTTTTTTAAATAACATTTATATGATTATAATATACATATATTCTTTTTCATTTTTTTGTATTGTATTGTATCATTTTTAAACCTAGTGAATGGTAACAATAATTATTTAATATTAGTTAATTGATTTACTATCATTAACTAACAATTAGCAATACATGTGTTACTGTATTTATTAATATTTGTTAATGTTAGTTAATAAAAATACAACTGTTCATTGTAAGTTCGCTCAGATCAGTTAATAGTATTAACAGATATT
This sequence comes from Siphateles boraxobius, assembly GCF_051911475.1. NCBI lineage: Eukaryota > Metazoa > Chordata > Actinopteri > Cypriniformes > Leuciscidae > Siphateles > Siphateles boraxobius. The sequence continues at coordinate 2,984,658 of NW_027509201.1, read as the reverse complement.
AACTTTTGATTTGAATAATGTTTTAGTAAATGTTGAAATTATTAACATTAACAGAGATTAATGAATGCTTTACAAGTATTTTTCATTGTTAGTACATGTTAACTTAGTTAACTAATGTTAACAAATAGAACCTTATTGTAAAGTGATACCGTCTTATTATATATCAAAATAAATGTATCTGTAAATATTGTTATTTGATACTATGTATTGTTATATTGGTGTGCATAACAATTATTAAATGATTCTTAATATAATAACATTTATATGTTTTTTTTTATTTTTATAAATTATTACTGGCAATTGTAGCAAACATTTTTGAAGAGTTTTTGGGAATAAGGAAACAAGGTCTGGGAAAAAAATCCTGACGTCTCTTTTACTTCCTGTTAAAATCCAACTGCACACAGCTGCATGGGAAGTGTGTGTGTGTGTGTGTGTGTGTGTGTGTGTGTGTGTGTGTGTGTGTGTGTGTGTGTGTGTGTGTGTGTGTGTGTGTGTGTGTGTGTGTGTGTGTGTGTGTGTGTGTGTGTGTGTGTGTGTGTGTGTGTGTGTGTGTGTGTGTGTGTGTCCTCATCCTCCTCACACAGGTGCAGTGAGATCATTTCCTCTTTGCAGGGACCGTTTCCGCAGCAACAGCCTTTTCCTGTCCCAGGGAGAAATAAGGAAACGCATCCTTATCCAGCAGAGGTCAGAGGTTTGTGTCAGAAGAGAGACCAACAGACAGTTTCTGTGTGTTTATTACTTCTATGTAAGTCTATGGCGTTTATCCGCCCATTTTATCAGCCACCAAATAAAAATCACAAGCTTGAAAACTTAGTAAAGTACCAGCACATTTGCACAAACGTCCCGGGACGAGTTTCATGACACAATCTGATAGTGTTGAGGTTATGAGCAATAGTGATCCAAGCCTTAGCAATCCCGAATCTGTAATTATACGTTGAGATGAGCGGTAAGTGTTCTGTACACACTTCAAAACTATTCTAGTTATTTGAAATGCTCCATTTAAGCATGTAGAAATGACACACACTCACATGTGTTGAGCAATGTTGTAAACGTGAGGCATGTTGAAACAAAACTCAGCAGCCCTGTCATTTCCCATCTGATTCTGTGGAAAAATGTGTCATGTGTCAAATGACGAGGCTCTTCTCTCTATCAGAACGTGTGCATTCCTTCTCTCGAGTCACAGCATCTCCTCAAACACAGGGTTATCTGCTGATATCCAGGTTATCAACTGTCTGCTGGCATCCTTTACATAGCAAGTGTGTCAATGTGTCACCAAATGTGTGTGTTTGATAGGACACATATAGTGATATATTGAATGTTTACTGTATTTTGATATTAATTTACAGAATAGCATATTTCCATCCACATATTTTTATGCGTATGTTGGGATATCAGAGGATGTGATTGGATAACTATTTTTATTAAAGATATTATACGCCAATTTCCATCACATGGGATGGAAACGCTGCTTTATTTGCTAATGTTTTAAGGCATATCCCAATTTTGTGTAGAAGATAATTTTGCAACTTTAAATGGAAACATAAAAAAAATATGTTTTGATTTAATGTGTTTTTATTTGTTTTTTAAGTCGCCTATAGACTATTACAGACTTAAGAGAGTTAAGACAGATGTTTATATGGCATCTTTAAACTTCAGGAGCAAAAATAAATATCATATTTGGTCTGATTAATTTCAAACGGTCCAGTTCAATGAATCAGTTGTTGGTTCAAATAAATTATTCACAGATTCATTCTTTCTCGTCATTATCAAAAATATTCAAATATAAAACATTATATATTAAATATCAATTGCTTGTAGCGATTGCAATGCCCATGTTTACAGTGTTTGACTATTATGAATCAGTGAATGAGCGTACACAGGGTGCATTTCCTGTTTCATAGTCGTGTGCATGTGCCGTGTCACTTCCTGTCAGGAGAGGATTTCCTGTTAGCTGTGGGTGGTTTTGTCCAGGGCAGTGAAATATGACAAGGACATTTACAACTTAAGCAAACAATGTATAAAAACTTTCAAACTTTGCTTTGAATACTTGAATCTAAGTCAAAGTATCACAATTACTTCCAGGTTTGCCAAGTTTTCCCAAAAATGCTTGTATTGAGATAGTTTATATTCTACCAATGATAAAACTGTGTTAGATGTAAAGTTTTGTGAAGGAGGGCCATTGGTAGGGAGCCCTTGACCTGCGTTTATGATCACTATGATATAGCCGTTTTCATAACAGTGACTGTAAAATATGTATTTTAAGTATGGGGATGGCATATTCTGAGTTTTGGGATGGCCACTGGGCTACTTTTGGGCTATTTTTAATCAGCCATTGATAGTTTTGTTATGTGGACATGGCAACCCTAATTTCTACAGCTCATATTTAGGGTTAGTGATTAAGCGATTAAACACTGAGTGTGTGAAGCGTCCCACAGACCTCCACTGAAGAGCGGTCAAACACCTGAGGCTTGCATGTGGTGTGAGGCTCCTGCGGGTCTGGGAATGATGACCCTGATCTTTCATCTGAAGGAGGATGAGCACAAACACACACACATCTCTTATCCACATCTGTCATTTACACTGGCATGTGTGGAATGAACAAAGGAGATGGAAAGAGAAAGAATGAGAGATCAAGAGAAACTAGGCTGCCCATGTTAGTGTGAGATAAAGAAAACACTGTAGCATCAACAAAATGAGTTCATATTCGCAGATGAAATATCTAACCTTTGACCTCGGGTCTTGAGGTTTGTGTGGTGTCGTGATCTGACTTCCAGCTCTGATAATGGTGTCACCGTCAGATAAAACACACTGAGTCCCGCAGATATGGTCGATGTGGCTTCAGTTTCCTGCAGGAACATTAAAGCTGAACTGGTCATTTTTTCAACGATGAAACACGTCCGTTATCTAACCCAGCTTAAAATATGCAAAGAGGAATCTTTAGTAGTTTGATTTCCCTGAAGTGTAAACAATGTGTCCCCATGGCACTATCACAACATCCATCTGTTTGTTTGAGCAACATGAAACCGCAGTCGAAAATAATTTCACTTCCTTAATGTGACGTATTTCAGAATAAAACCATCAATAAAAAAAAAAGGTGTGGGATGAGATGTATTGTTTCCTTTTGTGGTTTTAGGCTATGGCTATATCTGAAAAAGAAGAATTAACATGTTATAGCAGTGCTATTTATATATTATTATAGTATTTATAAATATTTTTAATTAGCTTTATTTGCATTTTCAGTATCATTTCAGTTTAAATTTAAGAAACATGTGCTTTTGTAATTTTCAATAGTATTAGTTTTTTAATATTTCTAGCTTTCTTAGCTTTAATTAATTTATTTATTCAGATGTAGTTTGAGCAATTTCTGTATACTTCAACTTATTTTATTTCAGTTAGTTATGCCAAGGCAACATTTTCAATTTCATTTCAATTAAAGAACTATTTTAATTTGATTTATAGTGTATACTGTATATATATATATATTTCTTATTTATATTTAAATTTATGGTTGCACGCTAATGCTTCTTTTTATTTCTTTTTTTTTTTTTTGCTGTAACTGCATTGTGTATTTAGTTAAAATTCTCTGTTATTGCTGTAACATTAAAACAATGCCAAACTTGCTCTCTGGATATTTAAAGTGACCTTTTCAGAGGTTATTATATTACTATGAAAGATTATGAAAAGCAAGAGTTTTTCCTTTGGAATAACATGGAATGATGAATCGTTCACAATAAGCGCAGGAATGAATTGGGTGAAGTTTGATTTTTATGTTGATGTCCACGTGCATCCAGAGCAGCGCGTCTGATGTCAGACCACTCAGATTTCACTACATCATTTCCTGAATGACTCTCAACCTAATAAAACCCAGCACATCTCTGTCATCATCGCCCCACCACAAGACTGAAACACCCCAAACACCCACCGCCATCTGCGTCACACACACACACACACACACACACACACAGTTCTGCATCCTCTGATCTCTCCCGAGTGTCAGTCAACATCAGACAGTGAAACTCCACGTTGAATACCAATATTTTACCATGGTTGTTATAAGTCATGACGTGAAGTGGCATTTTAATCACGGTAAAAACCTAATGCATTTCTGTGTGCCTTAATTTAATAAAAAAAACATTAACAGCAATACGATGGAAAAGTTGCCATTTTATTAATCAATAATCGGATAACCAATTTTTCTAAATCTTCACAAAAAATTCCCCCCCAATTTTTTTTTATTACATTTAATAATTGTGGATAAATGCACCCAAAGTAAATCAATTATATATATTTAAAAAGAGCTCTTTATAATAATGTGAGAATCAATATCATTTTAATAATCTTTTGTTACATTTTAATGTGTTGATACTAAAGCACATGTAAAGTGATATTTGTGTACATTTTGATATTTTTATTTAAAGTTAATATATTTAAAATGTTCTTAACTGTACTGAATATTAAAAGCTTTTTAAAATTAATTAAATATTTAAATTTAATTTTTAAATATGTAAATATTTAAACTTAGTGCTTAAATATTATTGCAGCACATTGCTACAAAACATTCAGCTACAATAAACTTTGGCAATTACACTGGCGAATGAATTGTTTATGATGAATATTGATAATAGACAAATATTTATAGATCATTGGCATCTTATATAATACTACCATTGCTGCCCATATATATATACATATATTCTGACCAATTGAAATATACAATTGGTATAATAGCAGTCTGTCCTACTACTACTTATCATCATCACTACTACCCAGCTGACAAAAATATGTTCTAATAACGGTTCGCTAACGTTCCCATTTCGTTATTACAACGTTATTTCGGAATGTTCTCAGAACGTTCAAATAAACTTGGTTATGTGAACATTAAGGAGACGTTCAATTTCATCATTCTTTAAACATTACAGGAATGTTACTTTTGAATGATCCCCGAACGTTCTGAAACAAGTAGCAACATTTAGAAAACTGTGAGAGAAAACATTCCATAAATGTTTCAGTGCTAATGTTTTGATAACATTATTAAAGATAAGATAACTTTGAAAGAAAGTCCTATTAACATTCCTGGAAGAACTAATGTTCATATGAGAGAACATTGTGAGAACGTTAGCTAAAGTTGTGAGAGCGTTCCCCTTTAACTGGGTCCTGTAATACTTTAATAAGAGAGTAAATCTTCTCCTGAATCATGTGTTCAGCAGTGAACAGCTCAGATCAAACCATCAAACTATGACATGCATCAGTCACAGACGCTCTTTATGGATGTTTTCACACAGTGTTGACTTCTACAGTGATTCAGATATCACAGAATCAAGTTTGAACATGTCTGTTCCTCCAACGACACACTGATACCAATGTGATAAGACATTCCAGAGGCAACCAGAAATCACACACACATTCACATGGAAATAAACGCTCAGCGATCTTATCTACAGAATTTAAGAACTGGCTTCCTTGAACTGGAATTTGAATGGAAATGAAATGCTGAACGTTGAGGATATGTCATCCTCCCTCAGGTATGTGAGGTCACTTCCTGTTTCCTGTAGGATGAGATGCCAGAGTCTTGCTCATGCTGGGGGAACCACTTCCTGTGGCCTGGAGGAAGGATGGGAGGATAAACGGATTGAAACGAAGTTGACAGATATTTCTTGGAGGAAAGCGTCTGCGAATCTCTGACTGAATCAGTTTCTGTCTGAGTGTAAAGCTGATTCAGCAGTGTGATTCACCACACATTTCATTAACGTTTGGGAATCAGGACTCATGGGAAAATCCCACCAGTGTCTGTTACTGTAATGCCCCTGTGTGCCAGCTGACCGAGCAATTTATGACATTTCTTGAACTAAATGAAAACAAATTTAATAAAAATCTGTATTTTGTGTATTTCTGTATCTAATGCTTGTGATTTGCAGAACACTTAATAAAGGGACAACAAGGGATAGTTAAAGGTTTAATGAACAGTTCAGCCGAAAATGAGTCATACTTGACTCTCTGTTCATTCGAAAAATGAAATTTTTGGGGAAACTTCCTCTTTTCCATAAAATGAAAACCCTGCATTGATAAAAAAGAAAGAAAAAAAGCTCTCAATGAATGACAAACGTTATACTAATTAAACTAAAATATACTTTAAGTTTAAAGTTTAAATTACAGTTTAAACAGTTTAAATTATAATCAAGTACCTTACAGGAGGTGCTTTAGTATCAATGCATCAAAAGTGTACTTCTTTAAAGCATGACAAAAGATTATTAAAACAATGATTTACAACGTACTTTTAAAATGACTATTATAATGTGGACTTAAGTGTACTTAGACATTCCATTAGTATATTACCTGCAAGTATATTAAAAATAGTCTTTTAAGGTTGGAAGTACACATTCATAAGAATGAAAGGCACTTAAAGCATCCAAATCTTCACATGTTTTCCTCTATCAGTGACTCTTCTCACATTCTCAGTGATCTCAGTCAAAAATCACCTGTGCGTAGCTGTTAAATAACCAGGTCTGACTGAATAACCTCGGTCAAGTATATTTTGGTTGTGTTAAGAGTTCATGTATTGCTCCACTATCAGTCACATCACATTCAGCATTTCATGCTTCAGATACCTAACTCCGAAACCTCGCATTCTTCATGTGATTTTAACAGCTTAACTCGAGCGCACTAACTCACGCAGGATATGTTGAAAGCTGGACACATACGAGGGATGTCTAGATTTTGCAAGAAGAGAGTAAACAGACTTGACCTCTGTTTAACAGTTCTGCGTTTCCCAGCATTAACTCCTTCCTGAACACTGCCAGATGCTTAAACTGCCTTTGAATGTGTTGTAAATGTTTTTAGATGCAGTCCTTCTAGTTTTGGAGTCTGTCTTGTATTATTTTGCAACATCCTCAATATGTGTGTGTGTGTGTGTGTGTGTGTGTGTGTGTGTGTGTGTGTGTGTGTGTGTGTGTGTGTGTGTGTGTGTGTGTGTGTGTGTGTGTGTGTGTGTGTGTGTGTGTTAAGGGGACGTCCTGCCCTGTTCAAACTCAGAAGTCTTTATACTTCCTGCTTTGAAACTTTTTCAGCCATAAAAACTAACAGCACCAGATGTGTCTAGCCAAACACTACATAGTGTGTGTGTGTGTGTGAGAGAGAGAGATGAGAGAGAGAGAGAGAGAG
>NW_027509201.1:2945000-2972500 GCF_051911475.1 Siphateles boraxobius | reverse complement strand
TGACCACATCCCAAGATTTGCACTGTTGTCACCAATGAAAATGCCGATTGGATATAGCAGCCCGACCGTGACTATTACCTCTGTGGAGCTCCTGATGAACAGTTTTGGTGGAAACAGGAGAGTTGAAATGTGGATTTAATTCTGCTGGGAGTTGGATTTTGTATGGATGATACGGGTTAGCCCCTGGGCATCATTTCAGACAGATTCCTTTAGCGTCGACAGTTACTCCTGTTGGATGGTGACATTACCCTGATACCATATAGCTCTCGATACACCAAAACGACTTGCTGTCCTGGTCACAGATGAGCCAGCGAGACACACACCAACAGTTTGAACACTGATATGTCACTCATTGTGTTGTGTGGATTGCAGAATACATCTGTGCTATTGCTCTGCAAATTGAACCTTCACACACTGCTCTTATGGAATGTGCAATCAGAAAAGATTGGCCATCAGGCCGCGCGCATATAGGCGTAAAAACTCCGATATATATATATATATATATACATATATATATATATATATATATATATATATATATATATATATATATATATATATATATTTGTCAAAATGTGCTGAAAATATTTTGATAGTTGCCTCAGAATTTTTGGATCCCTTTACATATTACTTAAAGAATTTGAGTGAAGTGTTTGTGATAGAGAGTACATGTAGATGTTTAGACTGCAGCTGGCACACTGACCCACTAACACTACAGCTCTACACTACACACATCTATACTGCAGCTGTTTGTCTCTCTCTCTCTCTCTCTCTCTCTCTCTCTCTCTGTCACACACACGCACACACACACACACACACACACACACACAAACACATTAGGTTTCCATGTAATATGAGGAATTTCCATAGACATAATGTTTTAACTGGTCTCTTCTAGCCCTAAACCCTATCCATCACAGAAAACTTTCTGCATTTATACATCTTCAAAAAACACCTTCTAATATGATTTATAAGCAGTTTTTGAAGAAGGACAAGGATTTCAAAGATTGCCATCTTTGTGACACACACACTCCATTTCTCTTTCCAAAGTTTCTGCCCCTCCCCCTCCATCCATCTATTCTAAATCCAACTCTTTTCTTAAGAAAAGTCCCCCCACACACACCTTAAGAAAAGTCCCCCCACACACACCTTAAGGAAAGTCCCCCCACACACACCTTAAGAACCCCCCCCCCAACCCACACAGCTTCTTGTAGTCATGCTTGAGTTGGAAGAATCTGTCTACAATTGCCATGTCTAAAATTAAAGAATAGATTAAGTTCAAAACTGTATTAGTTTATCCAAAAACAAAAATAAATCATTGACTACTATCACAAGCTTTTGAACAGTAGTGTATCTTTTGCACTTCCTCATTATTATCTCACTGCGACTGGATGGGTTAAATTTCTTAACAGCCAAATGTCATTGTGTTGATATGTTCCATGTAAGTGCATGTCTTTTTCTACAAAATTTCTTTGTAAATTTCATGAACATGCTGCTCTTTCTTGAGGATTTTGTTCCACCTCCACCCCTTCTGTTTCCCTGTCGACCCACCAGGCCGTGGGGTGAATTACCCAGCAGCCCCGGGGGCTCATTTCCCTGCGTGCAGACGGTGTTGTGCTGAATGACAGCAGGGATCTTTGGGTGGCGAACACATTCCACACATACCGGAGGCGGGGGGTCAGGGGCGCTGAGTGTCATCATCACTGCAGTGGGTGGGGCATCAAAACCATGTGCCGTTCCAGCACTTCTGTTCCAGGTTCAGGCTGACTTAAGCCGAATCCACAGCGTCTCTATCACAATATCAATTAGCACGGAAAATTATTTTGTTTCCCTCAGACAAAAAAAAGTGCATGCATAATAAAGCATTTATAGCAGAAGTACAGTACTTAATATGTGTTTTTTGTTAGGTATCACATCCAGATACATCCAGCTCATATAGTATGATATAGTGAAAGTATGGATCTCACACTTCAGGAGGCCCAAATTGAGCTAAAATATGCAATTTGGTGTAGTTTCTGATATTTATATTGCCAAAAAGTAAGATGAAATTCTGATTGCTTGTAGTGTAAATCAATGAGATCTTTGTAACCGTTTAGCAGACTACCTATATAAAATGCATATAAATATCAATTGTTATATCTGCCATTTCTATATCTTATTAAGACAATATTTAAATGCTTAGTTTTATTATCAAAGCTCTGTAGTTTTTATTTTGGGGGGCAAAACATAAAATGCAATACAATGATGATTGAGAGACGAACAAATAATCCTTCCTTAAAAGCCTGATGGATCATATTTGATACATTTTAACATTATATATATATAAAAAAGGTTTTATTAATCAAGTAAAGTTGCTTCTGTCCAGTAAATGTTCACCTTGAAATATTAGTAATATATTGAAATATTACTGATATGTTATCTATTTTTATTTTCATTTATTTTATATATTTTCATTTTTTAATTTTGTTGTCTATTTATATATTGTGTATTTTTTTTTTTTTTTAATCAAATTCCTTGTATGTGTAAGCATATTGGCAATAAAGCCTTTTCTGATTCTGATAACATAAAAGTTATTCTTACGTTTACTTCATTCAAAATTTCACTGCAAAAAAGCCACATGAACCATGACCTGTGGACATATAGAATTACACAAAAAGGCCTTTTACTTGCTAAAAATGGTATCAAGTATCAATCAGACACAGAAGGCATAATTGTGTACAACAGGTTTTTCATGTTTAGATCATGTTGATAATTTAGAGGTATTTGCGTATCAAATATAATACAGTAGTGGCGGTTTACTGTTTTATTCCTATTTACATATGCTTCAAATGCAAAATGTTTGTGGGTTTTAGGCTTCGCTCATTTTGTCGGAAAAAATGCTTCTCAAGTGTAATCTGTTTTGCTGACCATCAATAAATCATCTTATGTCTATGTATTTTTATCTGTTGCTACGCAACTGCAGGGGTAAAAACAAAAGCTGCCATGCACTCATCTATAGTGTTCACTGGAATGGGTTTCTCAAATCACACAAGTAAGGTCATAATAATATCACACAAATATGGGCCGTAACACGGTGGAGGTGTGAATGCATAAACCATAAAAAATAAATAAAAATGGCTCACTCCTGATATGCTTTAACAAAGAATTTCAATTAAATATAGACATTGAAAAACACATTCTGGTCAAACTACAGTTACAGCTTGATTGTTTACACAACGGCAAGAAAAGGAACAGAACGGAAGAGCTAACATTAGCCATTGCTCAGTGAGGGATTGAGAGATCAGCTATCTTTTAAAATGCTGATATTATCAAACCAAATGTACTTTCATTTTACAGGACGGCGTGTTTTTGCAAACCAACATCACAGAATCCATTCATTCCATTGCTGATACTCACTGATGATCAAAATGATGCCACTTCCTGTACGATGATGTCATCAAATGACTGGCTTTTCTATAGGATGAAACCATAATAGAAAGAAAGGAAAAAAATATATAAATTCATTAACGATTAAAACAAAATGATTAAAAAAAATCATGTTTAGTTTAATAAATTTAAACTAGATCAAGTAAAAATAAAGAAACATCTAGAATATTAATAAATTGCCCATTTTTAATTGCCAAGTTAATGCAGCATGACAAATGACATCGGATTTTACCAAAGTAATGAAATAATTTAATACTCATTCCTATGTTCGCTTCATTTAATACTGTGAATTTACATTTTTAAAAATGTGTTTTATATCTCATCTTATAGACAAATGATGAGGCTGTGAATACTGTACTGTTCAAATAATTATAAAATGTCCAATAAAGCTCCTAATAACAGTAGTGCATCCATCCATCCAGTGGAGTAAAGCTGAAGCTCTACAGGAGTGTGTTTGAAAGGGGCAGATGAAGCTCCAGCCCTCTGGTGCAGATTGGGCAGCGTAGCTTCTGGGTGGAGTCACACAGACAAATACTCACACTTGTAGCTGTGAAACTCTTAGTTTGCTCTCCTCGCAGAGCCGTGTGGATTTACTACCAGAAACCAGCCTTTATTTCTGTCTGCTGAGCACAGCAGTTCAAAACACACACCAGGAATCTAAGCGCTCGCTCGCCCTCTCTACTGTGTGGGTTTGAATTTAAGGACCCTCTGGGTATTTTCTGCCTTTATTTTCATTTTTATCTCTTTGAAGAAGACACAAAGGAGGATGGGTGCTCAGTTGACTAAAGGTGAAGCTACAGTGGACGGAAAAGCCGTGGCTGATAAAGCCAATGGTCAGGTGAGGATCTATTCCAAGCACTTTTATGACTGATCGAGCAGCTTTCTGATACATTTGAAATGGCATCTTACCAATGATTTTTCCCCATTTTATTGATCACATTTATCTAACAATTAGTTTTTAACAAATTCATATTGGAATTTGTGGTCATTTTTTTAAAATAATCCAATTGGTTATGGCGACAATAAGCTATCATCTCAGTACCGAAAGAAGATTTTGAGTTGATGGCTTTCGTAATTTTGTGAGTTTAGGGTAGAAAATCTGTATTTAAACTCTCTCTCTCTCTTTGATTTGTTTTTAAGGATTGTGTTTTCTGAGACCATATTTTAGTTGCTTTAGCTAGTTATCAGGCAGACTCTGTGGTTGTGTGCTGGCACTGAAACTGGCAGTAACCCGAATGGAGAACAAAAGGTTGCAGAGCTGCATGCAAATGATGCAGAGCGCTTCTGCTGATCTGCAAACAATGCAATGCATGAGTGTGTGAATGCATGGACCATTCCTCTGGTACTTCATTAACACTCATTCTATCCATACCCCTTAATGCATATGCACCCTTCCCCCTCCATATGTAATGAGAGAGCTCTTCTTTTTATTAATTAACTAAATGTATTATTTCACATGCATCTTTATGTGTGTGATTTAAAGACCCCAATAATTGAAACGAGATAGTGACCATATCTCAGGGCTAAAGTGCTCGGTTGATACATCACCTGAATGGCCGAATTCCAGTAAATGTAAAAAAAAAGGAGGTGTTAAAGAGCCAGATATCGTTTTAAATGCCATCTTCGGTTGCTGTCTCCCTTTTCTTTGTTCTGTCTGGCAGTGGCTGGTTTTCTGAGCTGTAGGTGATATTTAGTGGAACACCGCCCCTAGCGCACGCAGTGTGTAATTACACGATGTTAAACTGCGTGTTGCTTCGGTTTTTAATGTAATGCAGCAGTCCTCTGTCCTCACATTCTTTTCTGCCTGAAAAACAGTATTTTCTAGGTATTCACTAACATGCTGTAATTAATATCTAATTTGAAATATTTTAGGGGTTTGTGATGGGCAGATTGATCTTGAAATCTCAATTCTTCTGATATTTTTGTATTGAGAGGTCTAATTCTATATTGAAGTGTTTTAACTATTGATTGTATTATTTATTTATAAATAACAATAGCAGTATATATATATACACACACACACACACACACTATATGCTTTGATGCTATACTTGGTATTGGATCAAAATAAAAATGAGTGCGATCACTACAGGTTAAAATGAAATGCTTTAATTATTTTTGCTATAAACTATACTACAAAGCAGCAAGCATTTCATACTCACTATAACTATAAAAACAAGCATTTGCCAGCATAACCCCTTTGCTTTTTTCTGTCTCTGTGTGTGTGCCAAGATGCATTTGGCTTATCTACCCTGTTTCTGCTTATCTCTTCAGGAAAATGGCCATGTGAAAACCAACGGCGACGTTTCCACCAAGCCAGATGGAGAAGCCGTGGCCGCAGATGGAAACGGAACCGCGGAGGTTTCCAAGGAGGAGGAGGTCGAAAAAACGGAGGCGGGAGACGGGATTGAAGCCGCGCCTGCTACCGAGGGTGAAGCCACCAAATCCGACGGGGAAGCTCCAAAGGAAACCAAGAAGAAGAAGAAATTCTCACTGAAGAACTCCTTCAAATTCAAAGGTATTTCCCTGAAGAAGAACAAAAAGGGAAGCGAGGAGGCAGCAGAGAGCGCGACCGCAGCCACGCCCACAACCGAAGACAAACCCGAGGAGAACGGCCAGGCTGCTACCGAGACCAAAGAGGAGGAGCCAGTGGAGGAGGTGACCAATGAGACAACGGCACCTGAGGTGGAGGCGGAGCCTAAAGCAGAGGAGCAGCCTAAAGCAGTGGAGGAGCCTAAAGCAGAGGAGGAGCCAAAAGCAGAAGAGCCCGCCCAGGAAACAGAAGCCGCGCCCACAGAGGAAACTACGAAATCTGACGATAGCCCCGCCCCTGTTGAAGAGACCACGCCCACCACAACCTCGGACCCGGCTACAGAGTGACCTCACTTCTCTGTGGCAACCTAGACTGTTTATCTTTATCCTTTTTTTTCTTTTCGAGATTGAAATATATATATATATAAATATATGAGACTTGAGCCACAATCTTACAGTTACAGCAATACTACAGAGTATCCAAGTTCTTTTACCACCTTTGCTGATAACGGTCACTATTCAGTGGTGTGTTCCTGACCCGTGCCAGTCCATGGTGCTGCACGTCAAGAGCTTTGTTGGGAATGGGGCCTGTAATGGTCTGTGTATGGATTGATGACTGATGGATTTTCCACCTCAGAGGAAAAGCAGCGGATGGAAGAGCGTGGCTCCCTGTTCACAAACTTTTCAGTCATTTTTCTCTTTTAAACTTCATCAGATCCTTGATTTTTCAGGGCTGATGAGTGAAATGGCAAATTGTCCTCTTAGGAGTTGGTTAAAGGACAATGTAAAACTACAAAAAAAAAACAATTTTTTTTTTAAAAAGTGTTTAAATAGCTCTACATTCCAATTTTTAGCCCTGAAAACTGTAGGGAGTCAGAAGATCTGGGCGAGTGAATATAGGTTTTAGTCTTAGTCTGTTTTTAATGATGCTTTACAGTTTTAATCAGATCTAGCTACACATTTCAAACTTTACGACAAAGGGGAATTAAACCACTGCTTTTATCAAATATATATTTTTGTTCTGTTAAGTCTCTGTACATACATTTTCTGACTCTTTATTTTGCTAACATTTCCAAGTGTTAATAAGATGTTGTACGATTAGGCCAAATAAATGTTTGACCCCCATTGTATTTGTTTTTCTCATTTTTTTATATTTTTATATTAAGAACAATATCAAACACCTTCATTATCACAAAGATGTTTTGAATTGAACAAAGAATAGAGATATTCTGACATTCAAGATCTTTCAGACGAAAAAAAAGGGAATGTTTCCGGGTTAAGAATGTTAGTTCATTTTTTGGCGAATTAAATTATTTCCCTCATATTGTATGCATTCATACTTCTGTGGAACAAAAAATATATAAAAAAAAGATATGATCAATGAGTTATGACAACATGTTTTTACATTGCTTAAACATTAAAATAAGTCAAGCGATTTTGAACTTTTTTATTAAGTTATACAAGATTAACTAGTTTTTTAAAGTTAGTTTAATGTAATTTAAGTTTAAATGACTGAAATATTCAAGTTGCAATTTTTTTAGTGTATAAGGTCTGTTTTTTCCCCAGCATTCTTCAGAATATCAGCTCTTGAGTTCCACAGAAGAAAGCAAGTCATACAAGTTTGGAATGACATGAGAACGTTAGAATTTACTATAAACGATGATAGCCTTTTACAAGCTTTCCTCAGTGTTTTGATCAAGATTGGTGCTTTTTCTTCATGGCTCATTCCGTCAGGATTTCTTCTCTTTATCAATAAGCTGCTCGGGTAAGTCAAATAAACACCCCATAAAAGAGTCCAAAAGCAGCAGGAACAAACTTCAGATGCTGGAGTTCTAGAAGGTGTACAAGTTAATAACTCATCAGTCTTTTCTACATCTGATGCTTCCTGCAGATGTAATACTATTAGTATTGTGGAGTTTATTTCGTAATGACTGTTAAAATTAATTGAACGTTGATATTCCTGGTAATTAAGTGGAAGTCCACTTTGGGATAGTTCACCCTAAAATGAAAATGTTGTCATCACTCACTTGAGGACCGTTCAACCTGTCAACTCTCTGGCTACCAACATTCTTAAAAATATCTTCCACACATCTTCAACAGAAGAAAGAAACTCATTTAGGTTTGGGATAAAATAAGGCTGAGTGAATGACAGAATTTTCCTTTTTGGTTGAACTATCAGTTAAAAGTGTTTTACCCTTGCGTGCAGATTACAACACCAACACAACAAACATTAAATATATCACTTTCTCGAAATCCGTGAATGTGGAGTATCTTGTTCTTTATCTTGAATTGTATTTTGTTAGTACTAAATACAGCAGGGAATGGAGTTGAAATGGATTTGTGATCACACTAACCCTCACCAGTGTGTCCTCAGAGAGAGTGTTGACCTTCTGCTGGGTCAGGCTAGTTACTGCATTTTTATGGGGTGTAACGTCTGAGTGGAATTATTGAACGTGATTTACCCAAGTGAAGTTCATTCAAATATGCAAGAAAAAACAGCTAAACAGTCCAATTGTTACGGAGATATTTTTAATTTTCCAAAGGCAAAAATGGATATTATGCGACATATATACACTTTTTTTTTTCAATAGTTCCTGAGTTAAAGTAAAAAAAATATATACATTCCTGTATTATAGCACCACATTAAGGCTGACTTTTACAAAATTTGAAGACACAAAAACAAACATGATATATTTATATTATCTTATAATTATTTGTGGGTTATACTCAAATCTAATTATAATACCATTATTATCTGCTTACTATTGAAATAGCCTACCAGTTGAAATTTTAGCATTTCATTTGTTGTTGATTTGTACAGATGATCTCTGGACAAATGAGTTTGTTTTCACACATGTATAACAAAGAAATAGCAGGCTGAATTTCAACTTCCATCATCAAATGGTTGCAGAATTATGAGAACATTTCTGTTATAGCACCACCTAGTGCTGGAATTTGACAATATTTTGTATGGCACCTCCAAACATTTAGGTTAATTAGTCAATGAGCCATTCCAAAAAATCCATTGTTCTGTTCAAATGTTTTTTAGAATTATCACAAAATTTACTGAGTAACTGAGCAACAGTTTTATAGCCATTTAAGTATTATGCTAATGTAATCTACCCATTCAGTAACAATGTCCTTTGGTAGATGCAGTCTATCATTCCCAATCCGAATCCAAATCCTCGTCACTGCAATCAAAGTCATATTCAAACAATCATATTTTTTAGAAATATGTTTTTACATAGAAAATAGTAGTTGCTAAATCAACTACAGAAAATGTGCATACAGATATGATAAAACACTAAAAACTGACAAACAGTCTGTAAAAATGGATGTTTCACGTTCAAGGGTTAATTAAACACAAAGACATAATCACAAAACAATTTAATATTATATGAATGTACTAATTTTCAGCATGTACTTTGCTGAAACCTTATTAACTACATTACATAGTGGAAGAATTGATTATTAAAATATTATTTATTTAACCTTTGTGTCTTTTCTCTTATTGCTGTTTTATTAAAGCAATAAAACAATTAAGGCTGTGTGTTAGAGTGAACATGTCTTAGACAAGCTCTAAGTGATAATACATGGAAATATGACAGGAAATATCTATGATTAATAAAATATCTCAGCCACTGCAATCACTTTTTTAAAGAAAAAAGAAAAAGATTAGAAAGTATAATAAGTGTGGTTTGAAATTCATAAATTCACTTACGAATCCATCTCCTCCAGCAATATCTCCTCCAGCAACAGATGCCAATCTCGATCTAAAAAACCCCCAGAAAAACATGCATGTCTCAGTGAGTAAAGGACTCAAACATTACAGTTATTTGCTAAGTATAATGTGAGCATCTTTGAATTCCTTGATGAGTATTGATTGTTGAAACAAGAACGACCTATGGCCTATAGTATTGAATGATGTTAAGTCAAAAAATGTGTGTTTGCTTTTTCTGATAGAAAGGTGTACTTACTGCTATGGATCCTTTTTTTAAATATTTGGACATCAGCAACTATGAAGACAGATATACAATTTTCACTTATGTGGGAATTCGCTGCATCAGTCAGATGCATGACAATGTTATACAACATTTGAGGAACAGTTTTCAGTCCACACTCCCACAGCAATGTGACTTCACCCATTTATATCGTTATAACTTTATATCTATATATAGTCTGTCTCCAATGTTGTGGTGAATTTAGCTGCCAATAAGCACTCCATCTCAAACTGTTCCATTATATAGTTAGATTTATTTATAGATTAAGTTGAGACAACACACTGTACTTTTTTGTTTGCTTACTTTAATGTATTGCATCAGGCCACTCGGCAGATTTGATACGGATGAAAAGTTGGGTAAAAATGGAGTACTTTTAAAAAGCAGAATAGTTCTTGAAATTGTTATTTCACCTGTCTTTGATACTCTGCCCATGTGTTCTTCACAGAGTTTGTGCAGTTGCATCTTCAGGTGGGATACAGATTTCTCTACATTCTCAAATGTCAGGATGTCATTAATCTTCCTGGGTGAGGCTTTACGCTGACTGAATGTAGAACAGGAAGCGTAATTCTGTAATTGGATATAAAAACAATACCTTTCAAACAAGAATCAACACAGAATAAATGAAAAGAAAATAAAAAATAAAAAAAATAGTTTTACCTGGAAGAAATAAACGTGATCCTCAGTACGTAAAAGTGGCTCCACTTTACAATTCTCCTTGTGTAGTTTGACGATCTCCTCCTCCAGTCTCTGTATGTGATTCTCTGCATCTCGTACTTCCTTGTTCTCCTGAGCTCGGATCTTCTCTCTCACCTCGGCTTGCATGTTCTGAATGGAGCGGATGATCTCGGTGAAGATTCGGTCACTGTTCTCCACTGCTGCCTGTGCAGAGCGCTGTCACAACACACAAAACACTTTTCAAACTCCTGACACATTGACAGATCATATACAGTAGCTAAAACATACAATGTGAGTGCGATATTTGATGTTAAAATACTTTCTCCTATCTATAATCCTTTTCCTCAATATGCAGAGTAAACTATAAGGTAAGCCATTCATTGGTTGATGTCCTAAAAAGTGTAAAGACAGAAAACATAACTGTGCAGTACATACATTTATGCAAATTTCAAAAATATTCCTGCAGTTATGCATCACAGCTTAATGAGCATACCTTGTGAAAGTTTAAATTTTTCGTACACTGCTGAATCTCCTTGTGTATGTCATTGGTTTGCCGGATGAAATCCCTCTTTTTTATTTTCAGTTCCCCCTGAGGAAGAATTCACAACCAATAAGAATCCTGTTCTTTATGCAAGCAGTTTATTTGTATTTGTACATGAATCTGCTGTTCATTTTCTTGGTTTGCAATATAAAATTACTTAAATTTTATATATATATTTTTTTTTTTATTACACACACACAGAGCTCTGAAAACAATTAAGAGACCACTGCAAAATTAGCAGTTTCTCTGGATTCGTTATTTATTTGTATCTGTTTGGTTTCTCTGGATTTGTTATGTATTTGTTTGAGTGAAACAAACATTTTCATTTATTCTACAAACTACTGACAGCATTTCCTCCAAATTTCAGATAAAAATAGTCATTTAGAGCATTTTCTTTTCTTACAGAAAATGACAAATGGTCAAAATAACGAAAAAGGATTCATTTTCAGACCTTGAATATTGCAAAACAAGTTTATCTTCATTTTTAAACCACACAATACTAATGTTTTAACTTTGGAAGAGTTTAGAAATCAATATTTGGGGGAATAATCGTGATCTCCAATCATAGCTTTCAAGCTCCTTAGCATGCTCCCTATCATGTAGTTTGAAGTTGTTTAAAAATTAAGATAAACTTGTTTTCTTTGCATTATTCGAGATATTTTTTCATTCCTTTGACCAGATGTCATTTTCTGCAAATAAATTCTCTAAATGACAATGTTATTTATTGATATGTTGTTAGTAGTTTGTAGAATAAATCAAAAATATTCATTTACCTCAAACAGATAAATATAATAATAAATCCAGAGAAACTGCTAATTTTGCAGTGGTCTAATTTTTTTTAGAGCTATACATACACACATCTTACTGTACCTGTTTTTTTGCCATTTCAGCTGCAGCTGAGACGGTTTTATGTCCACTGTGCTGATTCCCCATACAAACTACACAAATACACTTCTGGTGCTTATAACAGTAAATCTCCAGTGCTTTATGATGGCGAGTGCAGATCTGATGCTGTAGATTTGGGGAAGCTTTTACCAGCTTGTGCTTTTTAAAAGCTTTAGACTCATAATGAGGACAAACATGAGTTTGGCAGTAAGAAGCCAAACAAACCAAACAAGACTTGATGGCTTTTAATTTTCTTCCTTTGCAAACATCACACGTCACATCTCCAGGTCCAGCTGGATATTCCTGTATTATTCCCTCTAAAATATCAGCCAGTACAGTGCTTCTGCTGAGAGCTGGTCTTTGGTTGAATGTGGTCCTGCATGTAGGACAGCTGTAAACGCCTCTATGAATCTCCTGGTCCCAGCAGCTCTTAATACAGTCCATGCAGAAACTGTGCCCACAGGATGTAGTCACTGGGTTCTTAAGCAGATTCAGACAGATCGGGCAGTTGAAATGATTTTCAGGTTCAAAGAGAGATTCTGCCATTTTGGTGCTTTCAAACCCAAGATTCACTGTAAAATAACAGCAGTTTGGAATCAGAATGGGTGGGGCTCCTGTACAAACATAACCAAATGAAAATTATAATATAATTATAAATGGCAAAAAAAAATCACTTCTGCACTAACTAAACATTTTCTGAAGAGTTCACTATACATCTGCACTATTCTGAAAAACATTATAGGCTACAAATAAATGTAAAAATCAGAAACGCATCGTATTCTTAAACATTCGCAAAAGGGCTTGCTAAACAAGTTCAGAACGGTACACGGTTTGGAAGATTTTATAAAGTTTATCATACATTTTTTTTTAGATATCCCTCCATCTAAATCTAATCTCTCCGTACTACTCTGATTTTATAAGTTAAAAAAGGTTTAAAACCAGTTTAGCCTCACAATTCTGAGGGGGGAGGTCAAATTTCTGTATTCCTCAAAATTCATATGAAGTAACAGCAGAGGAAAAAAGTCAGAACTGTGTGATAACACGTCGCAATCCCTTTCTTTTTCTTTTGAGGCGGCAACAAGCTTCCTTAGTGTAGACCTAGCCTACTACACACACAGCATCTGCACAAAACAATGCTGCCATATAACTTAACTTGCGTCTGCTGAGGTAGGCTACAGTACAGTACGGGAAATATCCTTTATTTGATTTTCACCAATGCACACAAACACACTTTTATTACTTCTGGGCACATAACCCCGTAATGTGTTTTTAAATTGAAATTTAGTTGAGTGCAGTAGAGAGACAGACTTACAACGCGGCTGGCATTTCACAGGTGCTGCTAGTGACAGTGAGTGCCTGACGATGATTTGCATAGAAGCAAAGCACTGAACGGAACAGGAAGCTTGCGTAGCGCGGTAAAGTTATGCTGCGTCCCAATTCGCATACTATCCGTCCTAAATAGTATTCGAAATTAGAATTAGTACGCCCCAAATCGTAGTATGTTGAAATGAGTGTTCCAAAGATACCCGGATGGTCTACTTTTTTCCGGTCAGAATCCGAAGTGCAGATCGATGCGCACTCTAACGGCTGATATTGCCCACAACCCATCGCGCGTTGGACGAGGATTCGATTAGAACTACAAACACAAGTGAAAAGTGTTAAAAAACTACAGACATGGAGGACGCGCGAGTCCGGTGGTTATGTAGAAAGGTTTAGATAAAGGGGTTTGAGTGGGTAATTATCAGTATCTAACATGACGAAAAATTATTTATTCAATGTTGTCTACATTATGTTGCATCTGCAGCAGCATTGTGAACTTTTGTAAAGATACGTTTAGCCATTAACTTTTAAATGCATCATTACATTCAAATTGCAAACACATGAGGAGAGTCACCGCATTAATGACCCACGGCTGCAGACCAAGGTGCCACAACATTTCTCTCCGAAACGGTAGGAAATTAAATTAGATTGAATGGAGGATTTTAACTGTGACAAGATGATTGACAGGGCAGTTTACGGTGGCTGGACGCACGCGACAGAGCTGTCCGTTAAAGATATCGAAGTAGTATGTCCCGAAGCTTGCCTACTCTTTTGCTACACACTCAAAAGTATGTACGTTTTCTTCACAAAAAGAGTACATACTTATAGGTCGTAGTATAAGTAGGCGAATTGGGACGCAGCGCTAGTTTGCTGCATATTCGCCTATAGGCTGCTAAAGGGACTGTCAGCAAATTCCACACAGTCAAAAAATATAAACGTCCAATCATTCATTCAAATGAACTATATTTACAAGGTTATAGTAAGGCAAGGCAAGGCAAGTTTATTTATATAGCACATTTCATACACAATGGTAATTCAAAGTGCTTTACATAGAAGAAATTAAAATAATCAAAAGAAATCAGAATAATTAAAACAGTTTAGAATAAAAGATAAAATACAGAAATAATCAAATGACATCAGAATAATTAAAACATAAAATAAAATACAGTGCAAACAGTCAGACAAACAGTGGCACAGTGCTCATTCACTAAATGCACAGTTAAACAGATGTGTTTTGAGTCTGGATTTGAATGTGACTACGGTAGGAGCACATCTGATCTCTTCTGGAAGCTCTAGTAAATGCCTAGTGGGCCGACTGACTTGCTGTATGCTATATGAGCCTCTGGCAATATCTCGATTGTACAGTGCAAGTTTTTTTTTCCTGAAATTTACCAAAAGGTTTTTTTCTTCATGTTCCAAAGGTTGTAGTACGTTCCTAGTGACCAGACTGACTTACTACAGGTGGAATTGCGCCAATACCTGCCTGAATGTAGGCTATTGCTGTATGTAAACAGTTATTTTTTTATAAACTACTGCAATTCACCAAAAGTTTTTTTCCCCTCCATGTTCCAAAGGTTATAGTACGTTCCTAGTGACCAAACTGACTTAGATTAACCGAGGTATTGGCACAATTTTACCAAGTCAGTAACTAGGAACGTACAGTATACTACAACTTTGGGGAAAAAAGAAAAACAACTTTCGGTGAATTACAGTAATTTTATTAAAAAAAAATTGTTAAAACAATTTAAACAATTTTTTTGAAAATTACTGTAATTCACCAAAAGGATTAATATTCCAAAGGTTGTAGTATACGTTCCTAGTGACCAGACTGACTTACTACAGGTAAAAATTTCCTAATGCCTTCCTTTCATGTTTCCCTCCCTTCTCTGAGACTGGCAAGAGCAGTTTCCAAATCCCCAGTATTCATCTTGGTGGATCTGTGTGCAGCTTTTGACATTTAACTGTTTTTCTATCCTCCTGTCAAAGTGCTCCTTCTCACTGATATTTTTTTAATGTAACGTTTAATGTGGGTTTTATCATGTATGACGTTGGCAATAATCAACATTTTGAGTGAGTGTGCAGTTCAACTCTTTACTTAGAGATATTTAAATACACATATGCCTATTATAAATGTGTCTTTTCTGTGTTCACACCATAGACTAAAAAAAAAAATAAGTTCACATATTTTCAATATCTACTGTAATGTTGCTCCCGAAATCATGTAGGTTTTAATGCAAGTAGTAAACAGGGTATTGATAAGAGGCCATCTCACGCAAGCTAAAGACTAGGCAACAAAAGGAAATTATTTTTGAAAGTGTGTAGAGAAGACTAGGGGAAGCTAAACCTTCACGTGGTTAGCTAGTTTGAGCCAGACAGAACATCAACCTGACCGTCAAGAACTTTTTGTCTCTCGAAATAAATTATAGACCCATCCATTGATATATAGAACTGAATGGATATCTACCTACCCTAGCTTTATCTAGCTAATAGCTTATAAATAATAAATGTTGCATCATTGCTAAACAATAACTTGTCTTTAGCAGATTATTTAACATACCTCAATTCGTGTCGCTGTACAGCCTCCACCTACTGGACGCATAGGGAACAACAGTGGCATAACACCGAAATGGTTTTAAAATTACAAAATATATTTTCTTTCCAGCTGTGTATTCTGAATAATAAATAGCCTACATATTTCCCTACTAACCTGCATCAGTCCAGTGCTCGTCTTCTCATTAACAGTGTTTTTCTCAAACTGATCAATTCATAGGCTACCTGTTATTTCAAAGGATCACTTGCACTATTCCAGTCTTTTAAAATATTTGAATGAATGAGTGTGAAGTATGTGCTTTAAACTTAACCATATTTAATCAATCTTAAACCGTGTTGCAGAGGATAGAGAATAAAGATTCGTGCATCAGGTCTCACACACTTTCATTCCAACACTGCGGACATTGGAAACACGTCAATATCGCAAAAACTACCATTTATAGCAAAAAAGTTTACGCTTGCATGAGATGGTTTTTCAGGCAATTCTAAAAATAAATATTTCGCATATATTTTATGCAAATCATTTCGCATAGCCTATATTAGCTGTTAAGAGTGTGCATGGATCTGTACTCCGGATTCTAACGTATTTATCCAGCATCTTTGGATCAATACTCATTTCATCATACTTGGATTTGGACAAATTTAGGAGGAATATTATGTGAATTGGGACACAGAAAACTGTCGTTTGCCATCAATGAATGTGCTCATTTACATATTCTTCAGAGTTATTGAATAGGGGCCAGTGAGTTTTAGTTTGAACAAATAAAAATAATTATAGACCAATATTTTAAGCCGGCATGAAATGAAGGCGCGATAGTATTTTCTTCCATGTGACGTATATTCAAAAGAAATGGCTTTTCGAACTAGATTTTTTTTTTACCATGGAACTTGATTTTGTCCATGGACAATTGATTAGATGGTTGTGGTTTGCTATTGGTGGATCTCATGTGAGTGACAGAGTGTCACTCGAAGATAAACACTCACTTCTAAGTGAAACTGCAAATGGTGCTCAAAGCTGATTGATCCAATTTCCCTTTGAGATCTTTTACTCAGAACATAACCTAACCTGGAGCAGGTTAGCCATGGAGCGCAAGTTATTATAGCTATGAACACCAATAAAAGCAGAGCCACTTTAATGGGGTTTAAAACCTAGGGTCGGCACAAACTAAACCGAAACCGACCTGGCCAGCCACCTAAACCGGCTTCATGGTTTAAGCCCCTGGTCTCTCGAACTACATTTTCTATTGAAAAGGAAGCCAGTTAAAAGAATTTCATTATTTGTTTGTAAGGGACTATATGGCTAAAAGTATTTTCTTAAGACATTCCTTTTCTCTGCAGCCTTTGGAACTATCTATGAGCAACAGTGTTTATTTGAACCGTCCTTGTGAATGTGTGTAATCTGATACATGTTTGGATTTATTGATCAGTGCTTTGAGGCAACATTTGTTGGTTTAAATGTGCTATAGAAGTAAATATAACTGGCTGACTGAAAAAGAAATTGTAAAGCTTTATTTGGAAATCCCACCTGTGTAATAGTATTTAAAGACATGTTACTAATTATAATATATAATCCTTAATGTAATAATCTAGTTTTACAAGGACCTGGATGCAGACCATCTCTAACTTTGGTGCTGTCACATATTTTATTTTTCTATAGGAAAGAATGATGATGTCCAGATGTTTTGAAGGGTCATCAAGGTATAGCCGGAAGCATCTGATCCTCAAAGCCCCTGCAATCAAAGTTCATACTTTAAGGAGCAAGCTTACATAAAATAAACATATACACATATATAATTATTTTTACATATATAATTATTATTACGTTCACCAAAGCTTCATTCATTTGGTCATTTATTTTAGGCCTTGTTTATTTAATGAACATCTCAGCAAATGCAATAAAAACTCACATTTTTGGAAAGATGATGTTTCCAACAGAAAAAGTGCAGTTACAATAACTTATTTGTAATAAATACCTTTACCAAAAATCCTCGTCAACCATCTCATCTTCCTCTGAGAGATCATCTATATTTTAAAAAAAAAATTAACCATGCATTAAGAGAACAAACTTGAGACAGTTAAGTGCTACAAATGATCAAGTCTAATGTGAGCCTGTTTGATTTCCGAAGTAGTGGATATTAAAATATTTTGCCACGGAGAAAACAAGAACTAAAGCATAAGAGAGTGGCATATAATATAATAATAGAAGAATGATGTACTTACCATCCTGGAATATTTGGACATCAGCAACTACAAACACATGTGAAATTACAATGTGAAATTTCTCTTGAATAAATGTATGATGAATAACATCATGATGAATATTATACAGCTGTTGAGGAACAGCTGAGATTTAAACTCATTTACAGTCAGCGGTCTTTATAATAGACACCTTATGGCATAATTTAAATCCGTCTGTCCCTTTAAGGCCAGACTGTCCACTTTCAGCCATAATAGTAATAACCCAGAGGTAGATATTGCTAAAAATGCAAGTTCAGCTCTTATTTACATGAATGGGGAAAGGCCGAACTGCCAAAAAAAAAGCATAAAACACAGTTGAAAATGTAATTTTTACCTTCGTATAATATTTCACGCATTTGCTCTTCACAGACTTCATCCAGTTGTCTTTTCAGCTCTGAGAGGGATTGGTTTACTCTCTGAAATGTCAGGTTATTAACATCCCTGAATGAATTGTACGGGACAACTCCAGAATAGAAGCAGTAGTACTTCTGCAACTGGAAGAAGAAAAAAAAAAAAGTTCTACAAAATGTCAGAATCAACAATGCAGCAAAAATAACCATCCTCTAGATATTTTTCACCACCTGGAAGAAATAAACTTGATTCTCTGTGCATAAAAGTGGCTCCACTTTACAATTCTCCTTGTGTAGTTTGACGATCTCCTCCTCCAGTCTCTGTATGTGATTCTCTGCATCTCGTACTTCCTTGTTCTCCTGAGCTCGGATCTTCTCTCTCACCTCGGCTTGTATGTTCTGAATGGAGCGGATGATCTCGGTGAAGATTTGGTCACTGTTCTCCACTGCTACCTGTGCAGAGCGCTGTCACAACACACACACACACAACACTTGGTCAACATTTTGGTAACACTTTACAATAAGGTCCCATTAGTTAATGCATTAACCATCCCAATAAGCATCTTAATGTTAGTTGAAAAAACCTGTTGTTGGTTGCTCTTGTTTGCTCAGGAAAATTAATAATATTTTTTTTGTGCAATTTTAGGCATTATTCGAAACAAATAAATAGAAAAGAACAAAGCGAGGAAGCACATCACAAGTGAAACATGAAACCTCAATCTGTATCCCTTATCTGTTATCCTTGACTTGGAAATCTGTTAATATACGTATCAAACTCTGAAGAGAATTTAAAAAAAAAATGTATTTGGTACATTACAGAAGAATACATCACAATCAAAGAAAACTTGAGGGATATACCTGAAAAGAATACAAAAATAAATAAATAAATAAATAATATATATATATATATATATATATATATATATATTTTTTTTTTTTTTTTTTTTTTTTTTTTTTTTTTTTTTTTTTTTACAGCCAACCAAATTTTACCCCTTCCAGGCTAAATTTTGAATTCCCAGGGATAGCTGAATGAATATGTTCCGCATCTACACCTAGGTATTTTAGAAAGGGGCCCCAGATCCGGTAGAATGTAAAGAGTTTCTCTTTTATAAGACCATGAGAGAGTTCCTCACTAAGTCCCAGTAAAAATATCTTTGGCCCTAATTGTACAGAACAGGAAAAAATTATACCCACTTCTAGACAAACCCCCACCCAGAATTGCTGAACCTTAAAACATCCCCAGAAGCAGTGCATAAGTGCTCCCTCTGCTATCTTGCATAGGCTGGATAAATTGGGGTTCATTTTGTGTCTGCGAACCAGAGTTATATGTAATCTGTGCAGCATTTTAAACTACATTTCCCAGGATGCATTGTCTGCTTAAATAAGGTGTCACACATACCATTCCCCAATCTGCTTTGTGTATTTCTTACAGTTTCCCATAGTCTTCTAACATTCTCTAAATTATCCTTGTTCGAATATTATAAAAACAGCTAAGTACTGATCGAGAAGATGACAGTTTGTTAAGCGGTTCCTCTATTGTAGACCGAACAAGGCCGCCTGGATAATCCTTTAGCTTTGACACAATGCTATGTATTTGGTTATATGTAAAGAAGTGCTTCCTGTCAATATTATACTTTGAAACAATCACTTATAACACAAATCCCTTGTTTCTTCCAGAGTGTTAGCCCATCACTCAACCCAGGTAGGAAATCTGGATTGTGTATAGGTGTGTATGGCGAGAGGTGTGTAGCATAACCCTTAAAGCATAAGCCATCCGCCACACTTTAATCATATTATTGAGAATTAAGTTGCCTTTGATTAAAACATTTTTTTTATTTCAATAATGTATTGATAAATGTTGAAATTAACATTAACTGAGAAAGTGCTTTAAAATATTTTTTTATTATTAGTTCGTTAATTTCTTTTATTGATCCATAATCTTTATTAATAGGCAGGATCAACTCTAATCTATGCCATTCAATGGTCCTACAGTGAAATTATGGAGGAACTAAAGGGTTTCTATTAGTGAAGTGAGTTTTTCTGGTTCGTCCCTGCTGGTAGTTCTGTAATACAGTAGCAACATCTGGCTGCATGCTGACAGACAATATTAAGTCTGATCTCATAACGAATAAATGCAAATCATTTTAGTCCCTTCTAAATAAAAAATGGAAATAACCTGCAGTTATGTATAGCAGCAGATTCCAAGTAAAATGTCCACTGAGTGACACCAAAAGCGAGTTTTATTTTCTCTCATTTAGACAAACATATCGCCAAATGATATCATCAAATGTTTCCAAATGCATTTGTTAGGACAGTAGAGATAGCAGGGTTCTCAAGTTTTATCAAAATCTTGGAGTGAGATCACATGCGGTTAGGGGAGGAGCCCCAATGGAGCCCCGCCCCCGCTTTTACCAATTGTTCATAATTAACCAGTCCAGCACAAATTGAAATAACAATAAATCGGATAAATGACAGAGCAATTCATCGCATCAAATATACTCCTTAATGTTATATTTCAAAATTTAAATATACATAAAAATTACAAAAATATAATAAAATTGTAAATATGATTTGACAGGATATAAAATATTACCCAGAATACTTTGCTTTAATAAATGTAGCCTTAATGTAACTAGAAAGACTATTAATACCGTATAATATATAATTTAAAATAAAATGAATACATCTTCATTCCTTCCCATACCCACTAACATTTCCCTTAGTTTCAGATAACGTAAGCTAGCCAAACGGAGCCAAAGCTTCTGTCCTGGTTGTAAGGTAGTTGTAGAGTTTTTGCCTGCATCAATAATAATGTATACGATGGGCTATATATTAAATGTTCTAGCCTAAAAATGTTAGACAAGCTTTCTTCCAACTTAGCTTCTCCATTACGACGTGTTCGCGCGATGTTGTTGGTTACCTAGTAATGAGCGTACGGTGGCCGAGAAAGTTCTGTCAACTTTCGTGTGTTCGCGCATCTACGTTGCCTAGTAACGAATGCAATCTGGCCGAGATACGTGCTGGCGGCAGGAAACTTCACTTTGTGTGCTGCGCCTCATATATAACGTTATATATAAAGCTTGCAGGACAACTGGGTTGGCATTGCCATTTCAGCGTGAGAAATACACGGTGTGGCGTGTGAGCGTGTGAACTGGTTGAATTGCGTGTGTCTCACGCCAATGCGTGAGACTTGAGAACCCTGGATAGACAGAAAACAATAAGATAGGAACAGGACAAGGAAAGGACCACTGACTTTATTTTAACCAGCACAATGATGTTGTTAGCATTCATCTGTTAGCAGCTGTTTGGCTATAATAGAACTTCAATTTCTCAACTTGTTCAACCCTCATTTTAGCGGTCAATAACACCTACCTTAAAAGTGATCACAGCTTTCTTGCACTGATGAACCTCCTTCTTCAAGTCAGTGGTTTTCTGAATGAAATCCCTCTTCATTATTTTCAGTTCCTCCTGTGGATGAATTCACAATCAATAAGAATCCTGTTCTTAAGCAACTGTTGAATACTGCAGAAAAGTTCTTAATCTAAAACTGGCCTCTAAGTAAAGGTTAGTAGAAACAGCTCAATGAAGTGCATGTAATTGAGAACAATCTTCATAAAGTATATATTAAATAAAATGACCTCATCTTACCTGTTTTTTTGCCATTTCAGCTGCAGCTGAGACCGTTTTATGTCCACTGGGCTGATTCCCCATACAAACTACACAAATACAGTTCTGGTCATTGTAGCAGTAAATCTCCAGTGCTTTATGATGGCGAGTGCAGATCTGATGCTGTAGATTTGGGGAAGTTTTTACCAGCTTGTGCTTTTTAAAAGCTTTAGACTCATAATGAGGACGAACGTGGGTTTGGCAGTAAGAAGCCAAACAAACCAAACAAGACTTGATGGCTTTTACTTTTCTTCCTTTGCAAACATCACATGTCACAGGCCTAGCTGGAGCATTCGGCTTCATTCCCTCTAAAATATCAGCCAGTACAGTGCTTCTGCTGAGAGCTGGTCTTTGGTTGAATGTGGTCCTGCATGTAGGACAGCTGTAAACGCCTCTATGAATCTCCTGGTCCCAGCAGCTCTTAATACAGTCCATGCAGAAACTGTGCCCACAGGATGTAGTCACTGGGTTCTTAAGCAGATTCAGACAGATCGGACATTTTAAATGATTTTGAGTATGAAAAAGAGATTCTGCCATTCTGGAGTTTTCAAACCCAGTGGACGATTCACTGTAGAATAATAGCGGTTTGGAATCTTTTGAAATCAGAACAGGTGTGGCTCCTGTACAAACATGACAAAATGAATCAATATTTCCTACTTCAAGTTTCAGAAAAATTCACTATATATCTGCATCATCCTGAAAAGCACTATACATACATTTAAAATTTAGAAACACATTTGCCCTCCTGTAAATACACCTTGCTGCTCAATTCTCAAAACATCACACAAGATCTTGACAAAGTTGTTGAGATCCCACATTATGTATGCCGTGTTGTCAAGTGGTACAAATGTTTTTTTGTGCAGAAAATGATCCCATAATTTACTCACCCTCAAGTCATCCTAGGACCTAGGTGTATATGACTCTTCTTTTGGGGGGGGGGGGGGTATGGGGGGTTGGAAGGGGTATCTGTGCGTCATAAAAGTACTCCACACAGCTCCAGGGGATTAATAAAGGCCTTCTGAAGCAAAGCAATTGTGTTTGAAATATCCATATTTAGAACTTTTTAAACTAAAAATAACTTCCGACAGACGTCTGTACACATCAATTTACGGCGAAAGAGTAACACTTGACCTTGACGTATTGACGAATGCAGAGGACACAACCAAACAAAACATCGATCACAAATTAGAAGTCTAAAATTAAAATTTTTAAAGAGAAATGTTGAAGGATTTCAATAAAAGAGAAGAGGAACTGGAGTTTGTTGCCCAGTCTTATTTGTTTGAACCACAACTTGCGTCAAAGCTTATGCTACATCCTACGCCATAAATGGGGGGGTTACTCTTTTGGCGTAAGTGGCTTCTGCCAGAAGTTATTTTAGTTTATAAAATTTTAAATATGGATATTTTTCTTACAAAAGCCCATCACTTTGCTTCGGAAGGCATTTATTAACCCTCTGGAGTCGTATGGAGTACTTTTATGACGGATGCACTTTTTCGGACTTCAAAATCAGAACCGCCATTGACTAGTATTATAAAGCTAGGAAGAGCAATGATATTTTTAATATAACTCCGATTAGGTTTGTCTGAAGGAAGAATGTCATACACCTAGGATGCTTGAGGATGAGTAAATCATGGGATAATTTTCATTTTTGGATGAACTATCCCTTTAAGGGTGCTTTCACACTGGCTGTTTAATTCGAAACAGGGTGCGGTTCACATAAACCGGTAATGTTAAAGTTGTCATCATCATGCAGACCTGTGAGACCACCAGGAGGAGTTCGTCTATGTGTTCGGTTGCACTGGAAGTTCTAGAACTGTGGATCGATTTGCGTGAATGTGAAAAAAAAAAACTCAAACATGTGCGCACTTGTTCAGGAAGTAAAGTAGCCTGGGCATCATTAATTCAACAAAATAATGTAGGGCATTGTAGTTTGATGATACAATCGAAAGTGACTGTAGTGTAATCGTGCAGAGTGAGTGGAATCAGCTTTCTCCTCAAAAGGAAGAAGTCTTTGCAAGTCTTCGAGGGACGCACGCACAGTAAACTCTTGTGTCCTTTACTTTGCAGCGCATAACAGCACCAAATTAATACTAATAATAAAAAAACGAGTTCTGTTTTCTATCATGCGATGTGCACGTTTGTGCACATAAAATGCACGAGGGTTCGATGGAATCAAATGAGTGTGAAACCAGATCAACGCTGCTGTCACACTGGACAAACCGAAGGTAACGTTAAACGTGCCAGTTATATAACACAGCCATAAAATCTCTATATGGGGGCAGGCCTAACTTACACTAGAGTGAGGAAACATACCTTTAATTAAAATTTTCACTGAACGTTATACACTCAGTCTCAAACACCCCGTAATGCGTTTTTTTAAAATATAGCAGTTTAATTCATCCTAAAATACAGTAGAGTTAGACTCACAACTTGAATGGCATTCCACGGGTGTTGGTTTAACTTCGCGAATCACCGTCAGGTATCAGTCAACCGCGTTAATGAGCAAATGACCATTTGGAAGCTGACGTCACAGCCACGTCACTGCAGTTGCGCGCGCAGAGAACAGGGGTAGCAGATTCGAATCCAAGTTTTTTTGGAGTCGACTCCACCGGAGTTGTCGAATCGACACCATATACTTTTCATCAAAAAGGGTCAGGAATAATTTAGGCTACTGTTTAATTAACATTTATTTAAAACTGCAGTCCGTAGCTTTTGGCACTCTAGCGGTTAAAAAACAGAACTGCATGCGTCTTGCAGAAGAACAATGTAGCCGAGTTACTTTCTCTGTTTATGCCAATGACGAGTCAGTGGTACGAACCGAACCAGTCTAAAATAGTCCGAATATAAACTCTTAATATAGGTGTAGTGATTCAGAATAAGACAAAAACACGGTTTGGAAAATGGATTCATGATGTAGCCTACTCGCTCATTATATAGGCTACATTTTGTACAGTTTAAACACAAAAAAGGTTACGGACTGCCGCTTTAAAGTAAAAGTTCTTCTACAAATTGCATTAGCTTATAGCCTAAACACAGACTTTACACACTTTCACCATACATTTTTGCTGTTTTAGTCACTGCAACTTCCCGAACACACAATAAAATTAAATAGGTTCATCCCAAGCATATGCAGGCTTAATGAATTTATGCATTCCGCAATTAATTGGAATGCTACATTTTTATTACCTGTATCCGCAGTGGCATATCATATCATACAAACAGGTAGGCGGATCATCACAATACTGTTGAATGAGCCTAACTTGCATTGAACCTGGAATATTCTTTTAATCAATATATATGGGGGGGGGGGGGGGGGGGATCCTGAAATATGTACAATTTTTACATGATAAACATCTACCAGATTCTGCAAAGGGGGTGAGAATCTTATGCACCCAACTGCATATATTCTGTCTACGTACCTTAGATTGAAGAACCCAGGCTTCTGTGTATGTTAGACTACGTGGCATCTCATCTTGTCCACTAGATGGCAGCACAGTCCGGGTTTTGCAGTGATTCTTTCCTATGCACCTCTTAAACATTACACAGACCACATGCTCCACACATGACCTCTTTTATGAATACAAATCACCAGTAAATGACACATTTAGTGCCTGTCTCAAGTTCCCACAATTCTGGGTTGCTAGATTTCGATACTAAATCACACTCATAAAGTAGAGTTCACGTGGGAGATCAGAGCATGCCTGTAAAGTAACATCCATTTCTTGTCTAAAAAGTACAAATCAACATGCTCAATTATTGATGAAATAAGCACAGATTTCTGTGAATTAGACCTGACAACATTGCACATTTAGGAATAGCTTTATGAATGCGCTGGTTGACTGATTGTACGGAATCCAGATCAGCTTCATCCATATCAAAACAGGAGGGACGTGGCGTCGTGTTCAGGCTATCAGCGTGCAGATCTATCACGACACCTCCTGTTGTGTGCTTTATCTGTGGATCAATGTGAGGCTCAATGGGTAACCAGTAACTGCATGAACGCACACTGACTCAGAACACTGAGCACCATCATGAATAAACTTATTTTGATGCTGCTCTTTCCTTCAGATATGCTCAATTCATCATTCAATGTCTGGAATAACATGCTGTATGAACACAAATGTCTCAAAGACATTAGAGCAAGATACTTTTTTTAACACATGTTTGAAAAACCCTGCATTTATTTTAAAATATATATTTTTTAACATTATAAATGTCTTTACTGTCACTTTAGATCAGTTGAATGGTTCCTTGCTGAATAAAAGTATTAATATCTTTAAAGTCTTACTGATCCCAAACATTTTTATGGTAGTGTATGTCTTAATATTTTGGATTCAATTTTAAACTCAAAATTATAAATATAAAATCATAGTTTGTTTTACACCTTTTGGTTATGCCATTTTGGTTACTCTAACATGAAAAATTATAGCAGATTATTAAGAAATATTCCATGTGTTTCTTTACTTTTTCACTTGAGATTTCTCAAAAACATTTCTTCCTGGGAATATATTTTTTAATTGTATTTTCCCCCCTGTGTCCTCAGTATCATTTTCCATTTTTTAAAAATTCCTTTTAACTAACAAAAGCCAGTGTCCACAGTGAAATTACAGGAAGTAACATTACTTTTTATGGGAATTAACTAAGAGGTCAAGGTTTGGCTCTTTATTAACTTTATTAACCAACTTTACCTCTTTAGAATATGTTCGGCATGTTCTTTTTATTCACAATGAATCAAGTTAAAGTGCCTGATCAAAGCAGATTTTTGAAAGTCTGGTAAATGTTTTTATAGCAATACTTCTTTAATTACAACTCAAACATAAAGTTCAAAAAGTACTTCATAACAGAAAAGACCCATTTATAAATATACAGCACAGTGAATATAAAGGTATCCTGTCTTCATTTTCTAGACAGGCCTGAAACATGCAAACTCAGGGGAAAGACACAAACACAGACTACAGTAATTTCTCCCACAATGTTTCCACAGGCATATCATCTTAACACACCTAACTCGGTAACCCATTAAAAAAAGCAGTATGCACAGCTGGTTTAAGTAACTTAAACCCTTAATGTAGAAAAAACTATTTTAAAAATGTGATTCATAGTGATTCAATGTTGTTTCAGATGCAGATGGAGCTCCAGGAGCAGTGAATGGGACCAACAATTACTAAACACTCATAAAAACGACCTTGATGTAAATGAGGTATGAGGAGGCCCTTCTAAAACAGAATATCTACTTGCTGTTTTATTCGACAATATAAATTCCCAGCCGACAATACAAGTGCCAGGGTGGGCTGTGCGTGTTTCACTATGAGAGCC